>NC_089805.1:44642281-44842281 GCF_029633855.1 Hoplias malabaricus
ATTCCAGACAATTCATGATATGTCTGGTGAAAAGAGGACGTCTGGTCACACAAAATGAGAGAGAACACCTGAAGTCTAATTCACCCGGTTACATATTCAGAAATGGGATCTAAATCACATTTAATGTCACCAATAAACGTGGCTCAAAAGCTTGTCTCGCTCATATAAGGGAGGGTGAACAATCAGCTGGGCCCTGCAGGGTAATCAAAGCAAAGCTGGGCGGTCCTTTAATGTTTTTGTCTCACCTTTGCCCAGAGGCACTGAGTCGGTGTAACAGATCAAACACGTCTGACTGAACCACCTGCTCACACTCGCGACTCAGGATCAACGAGTTTACCGGCTCATGTTACACACAATGACAGAACAGTGCAATAACAATAACAGCAGGAGTTTCCTTACAGGCATTCCTCTCCGTGTGCTCTAACAAGACACAACAAAACCCATATCTGCTCCAAAACACAGCATGAGGGACAGGATATCAGCCAGTAAAAGGGGCCCTACAGATCCCAACCAGCCAATCAGAGTTCTGAGCTGGATACTGGGAGGTGAACAGTACTAATCCTACACTCAATGTCAAAGACCCTCAATGTGTTTATGAGTGTGTTGGATCTCCCACTCCACGGGTTTAGCCGTGTTAGCGTATGTGCATTTGTGGTGTGTGTGTTGAGGTTTAGTTTTGTTTGTGTGTGTATGTGTTGTGTTTAACCTTGTTTGCATACGTGAAGTTTAGTATTATTTGTGTGAGTGCATCTAGTTATGCTAGTATGTGTGTGTGTGTGGTGTTTAGCTTTGTTAGCGTGTGTGTTTGTGCTGTTTATTATTGTTAATGTCTGTGTATTATGTTTAGTTTTGTTAGTGTGTGTTGTGTGTAGCACTGTTAGTGTCTATATGTTGGTGTTTAGCTTTGTTAGCATGTGTGGGGTTGTAGTGTTTAGTATTATTAGTGTGTGTGTGTGTGTGTGTGTTCAGCTTTGTTAGCATGTGTGGATTTGTAGTGTTTAGTATTATTGGTGTGCGTGGGTGTTGGTGTTTAGATTTGTTAGCATGTGTGGGTTTGTAGTGTTTAGTATTATTAGTGTGTGTGTGTGTGTGTTCAGCTTTGTTAGCATGTGTGGATTTGTAGTGTTTAGTATTATTAGTGTGCGTGGGTGTTGGTGTTTAGATTTGTTAGCATGTGTGGGTTTGTAGTGTTTAGTATTATTAGTGTGTGTGTTGGTGTTTAAAAACCCAAACATGCTAACAAAACTAAACACCAACACACACACACACACACACTAATAATACTAAACACTACAAATCCACACATGCTAACAAAGCTAACAAATCTAAACACCAACACACACGCACACTAATAATACTAAAGACTACAATCCAACACATGCTAACAAAGCTAGTGTTTAGTATTATTAGTGTGTGTGTGTGTGTGTGTGTGTGAGTGAGAGAGAGAGAGGTATGATATGGTGGTGTTTGTGTTCAGCTTTGTTAGCATGTGTGGGGTTGAAGTATTTAGTATTATTAGAGTGTGTATGTGTGTGTGTGTGGTGTTTGTGTTCAGCTTTGTTAGCATGTGTTGGATTGTAGTGTATTTAGCTTTGTTAGCATGTGTGGGTTTGTAGTGTTTAATATTATTAGTGTGTGTGTGGTGTTTGTGTTCATCTTTGTTAGCATGTGTTGGATTGTAGTGTATTTAGCTTTGTTAGCATGTGTGGGTTTGTAGTGTTTAATATTATTAGTGTGTGTGTGGTGTTTGTGTTCATCTTTGTTAGCATGTGTTGGATTGTAGTGTATTTAGCTTTGTTAGAATGTGTGGGTTTGTAGTGTTTAATATTATTAGTGTGTGTGTGGTGTTTGTGTTCATCTTTGTTAGCATGTGTTGGATTGTAGTGTATTTAGCTTTGTTAGAATGTGTGGGTTTGTAGTGTTTAGTATTGTTAGTGTTTGCGCTTCTGTTTAGTTTTCTGTGTGTGGTGTTTATCCACAGTCAGCTCATCCATGTGGAGCCTGTATGGGTGGCCCAGCTTTGTCCCAGTTAGTTTTGCCCATGTGTTAAATGTTGGCCTCTCATGTCCACCTGGGTCTGTGATGGGACCCCAGGCCCTGACCATTATCTGTCCTCCACCAAACTTTTCTGCATTGTGCACTCTAGTGTTCACCTGCCAGTGAAGTGCAATTCATGTGTCCAGCGAACTAAAATATCCACAAGTGCCCTGATTTACAGCTGACACTTGGCATTGAAAATAGTGAGCTCAGGCTTCTGCTGTTCTTCACCCTCCCCCAGCTCCATAGCTTCATGTGGCTGAGTGAGGCCTAAATAGGTTGGAGCTTGCAGGTGAAGACGGGAGAAATGGCACATGTGTCATGGAACTGGAGCTGGTTTAGTGACATCACACACACTCTTGCTCCATGTGTGTTTGATGGGATTGAGTCAGTGTTATGGTTCATGTCTGCACTGATCAGAGGTTTGCTGCAGTGACACACTCTGGATCCTCGTCCTATAACAGAAAGATAGCCTCGGTGACCGTTTACAGACCTGGGTTTTTAACGAGAGCTGAATATAATTAGCCGCAGCTAATCCTGGGACTTCAGTGGCCTAATCGACTGCAGGCCTCCACTTCCTAAGAAAGGGCACTGGATGCTTCTCTGTGGCACTGATGGTCATCAGGTTATGTGTAATATCAATTATATAAGGCTTATCCTGTTATGTAAGGGATGGTCGTCACATTACTTTGGCAGTTTGTGATTCACTTTGCTTTGATTCAGGAAAGAAGTCTTGGATTAATCAAAAACTGGTGGTCAGTTAAGAGAGAAAACTCACTGATGCAAAAAAATCTCAGACATATTAAATATAAAATGTCTAAATTCCAAACAAATGACATGAAATTGTGTTTCTCATCCCTTTTATCCTATAGGTCCACCTTAAATAATGTGGCAGTTACAAACTCGTACTTCTGCTCCGCCTTAAATATTATACCAGTTACATTTTGATGCATTTGATCCACCTTAAATGTCATGTTTGTTACTTTCTGGCACCTCTGGACCACTTTATATTTGGTGCTTCTGGTCCACTTTAAATTGAGTGGCAGTCACATTTTGGAACATCTGATCCACCTTAAATGGTGAGCTTGCTCATGCAATGTTTCTGAAGGGGTACGTATAGGGTGTGTGTTCCTTAAAGAAGACATGTTGTCCAGAGAACGCCGTTCCACTGCTCCACAGCCCAGTGCAAGGTTGGTGCTTCTTGTATAGAGATTGATGAAGGTTGTGAATGTAACTGAACACCCACTGTCATGACTGCAGTAAGTCACCTTAAAGTTTTTCATCTGAGCATCTACACACTTCTGAGATTTAGTTTCTCACAAATCAAACTGGTTGTGGCCGGCCTTTACGCCGCAGCTCTCTGCCACACACTTTTTGCTTGTATTTATGACACAAACCTCAGGATTTGTCCCATTACATCAAGTGTTTAAGGTAGACAAGATATACCATTTAAGGTGGATCCGAAGTGCCAGAATGTAACTGAAATTACACTGTGATGCCTTAAGCCCACTTTAAATACAATTAAAGTTACATTTAAGGTGGGCCAAAGCCATCACGTTGTAACTGGCACACTACTTTAGGTGGAGCAGATGCACCAGACTGTAACTGTGTAACTGCCATGAGTTTTAAGGTGGAACTGTAAAAAGTAACTGACTGATTATTTAAGGTGGACCACATGCTCCAGCATATAACCACCGCACTATTAAAGGTGAACAGGCGGTGCAAGAATAATTTTATATATATATATAGTTAATATGGACTGGATGCTTTATCATTTATCATTTAAGGTGGAACAGAAGAGCTGGAAAATAACTGCCACATCTTTTAAGGTGGACCATAGGAATTGAATTGTGACTGCCAAGAGGCAATTGAATATAACAGCAGCATCATTTAATGTGGACCATAGGCACCAGAATTTAACTGCTAGATCACTGAATGGAAAACGGGAAATCTGAATAAGAAGCCATCAAATAAGAAATCAGTCTGAGCCTCACAAACACTCCTCAGACTGCCTGGCTGCAGCGGACCATGGTTTAAAACCAAAAACAATGCTCATGGCCACTCTGCGTCACTGCAGGGACTTTCCGAATGTCCACTGTTCTACAGTAAGGAATGATCTCACCTGGAGTCTGGGGATTTGTGGTATTTATATCACACACCTGTTTCACAAAGTGGCCCTTATTTTAATCAGATGTCATTCAGATGCTTTTTCTCAGTCATGCTTTCTCCGTTCATTCAGCTCAGCAGGTATGACTAATAATGCACATATGACCTGCTTTGCAGGGCTGTGTATTTAGGCCAGTAGTCAGAGGAACACCTGTTGTTACAGGCCTTATCTAGAACCTGGGAGTGAGTGAGAGAATGAGAGAGAGGGACAGAGAGAGATAAACTGTGGAGGTTATGGTGTTCTGTTCTCTGGTTCAAGTCGATGAAATGTGCCATGGAACCAATACACCATATGCCAGGTGTGTGCTGTCTTCGCTGCCAGCTGGGTACAGTCCAGCAGCTTCTGAAATGAGGACACTAGGGGAAAGTGGCTCAGGTAAATTTAGGTACTATGAGGTGCGCTCATTGCTGACACAGGTGCGCAGTTAATTATTAGGTGTACAACATTTTATGAAGCTTTTTAGTGTAACGTTTAATTGTAATTCAGAATTCAAACATTCTCCGGCTCTGTGTGTCCTATTAAAAATGAAAATTGCAATTTTATTCAACTAAAAAATGGAATAAAAAAGAATAAGTGTGAAAATGGGACGGCACGGTGGCGCAGCAGGTAGTGTCGCAGTCACACAGCTCCAGGGACCACTCCAGGTGACTGTGAGGAGTGTGGTGTGTTCTCCCTGTGTCTGCGTGGGTTTCCTCCGGGTGACTGTCTGTGAGGAGTGTGGTGTGTTCTCCCTGTGTCTGCGTGGGTTTCCTCCGGGTGACTGTCTGTTAGGAGTGTGGTGTGTTCTCCCTGTGTCTGTGTGGGTTTCCTCCGGGTGACTGTCTGTGAGGAGTGAGGTGTGTTCTCCCTGTGTCTGTGTGGGTTTCCTCCGGGTGACTGTCTGTGAGGAGTGTGGGGTGTTCTCCCTGTGTCTGTGTGGGTTTCCTCCGGGTGACTGTCTGTGAGGAGTGTGGTGTGTTCTCTCTGTGTCTGCGTGGGTTTCCTCCGGGTGACTGTCTGTGAGGAGTGTGGTGTGTTCTCTGTGTCTGCGTGGGTTTCCTCCGGGTGACTGTCTGTGAGGAGTGTGGTGTGTTCTCTCTGTGTCTGCGTGGGTTTCCTCCGGGTGACTGTCTGTGAGGAGTGTGGTGTGTTCTCCCTGTGTCTGCATGGGTTTCCTCCGGGTGACTGTCTGTGAGGAGTGTGGTGTGTTCTCCCTGTGTGTTCGTGGGTTTCCTTCGGGTGCTCCGGTTTCCTCCCACAGTCCAAAAACACACGTTGGTAGGCAGATCGGCAACTCAAAAGTGTCCGTAGGTGTGAATGTGTGTGTTGCCCTGTGAAGGACTGGCGCCCCCTCCAGGGTGTATTCCTGCCTTGTGCCCAGTGATTCCAGGTAGGCTCTGGACTCATCGTGACCTTGAATTGGATAAGTGTTACAGATAATGAATGGATGGATGGATGGTGTGTCGTATTAAAAATGACAATTGCCAATTTATTAAACTAAAATATAGAATAAAAATGAAGAAGTGTGAAAATGACAAGTGAATCATTTATTGGGCGCTGCATTCGTTCTGAGCTCCATCAGGAGAAAACACTGCAGAAGACTGTGAGGGGTTTGTTCTGTTCTTGGGGATAATATTGGATCCAAAAGTGTGTGAGAGTTTGGGGTTTAGACGATTTACAGATGGGGATTGCAGTGTCAGAGATCATGAGGGAAGTACATTTACACTTAATTCTTAGTTGTCTTATGCTTAATAAAAAGGCAAGTCATTTTTAACGCTATGTAACAGTCGCCATAAAATGACTACAGTGTGGGAGAATGTTTGAAATCACATCATTAATGAAGAAGAACAGAAGAAACATCAACTCCCGTGTTAAAGGTTAAATAGGGAATACGCAGTGGTACAATATACAGAGCTTAATGTATCTGGACGCTCTGGCACCTGAGGAGATAAGCATGGATTTCTCTTTGGAGACGAGGTCGAGTAAAAGCAGGTGAACTTAGCTGTGCTTGGCTCTGCTCTCTTTCCTGATTCCATCCGCAGATTAGCAGCTGAGCGCGGAGGAAGGGATGGACGGAGGGAGAAATGAAGGAGGTGAAAATAGAGAAGGGACCAGAGCCTGACTGAGTGGGGCTCTCTACCCGTTTCCTCATGTTAATGTTCACTGTATGAGGACAACTCCGTTTTATATTTTAATCATGTTCAGTTGCATTTATTTATTTATGTTCAGAAGAAGAATATGTTTTAAATAATTGTGCTGTTATAAAAAAAATTAAAAATAGAAGTAAAATTGGGGGCAGCAGGAAGTGTCTCTGTCACAGCTCCAGAGACCTGGAGGTTGTGGGTTCGAGTCCCGCTCCGGGTGACTGTCTGTGAGGAGTGTGGGGTGTTCTCCCTGTGTCTGTGTGGGTTTCCTCCGGGTGACTGTCTGTAATGAGTGTGGTGTGTTCTCTCTGTGTCTGTGTGGGTTTCCTCCGGGTGACTGTGAGGAGTGTGGTGTGTTCTCTCTGTGTCTGCGTGGGTTTCCTCCGGGTGACTGTCTGTGAGGAGTGTGGTGTGTTCTCCCTGTGTCTGTGTGGGTTTCCTCCGGGTGACTGTCTGTGAGGAGTGTGGTGTGTTCTCTCTGTGTCTGCGTGGGTTTCCTCCGGGTGACTGTCTGTGAGGAGTGTGGTGTGTTCTCTATGTGTCTGCGTGGGTTTCCTCCGGGTGACTGTCTGTGAGGAGTGTGGTGTGTTCTCTATGTGTCTGCGTGGGTTTCTTGCGTCGGCTTCTTCCCAGGCTCCAAAAACACACGTTGCTAGGTGGATTAGCAAAAAAAAGTGTCCATAGGTGTGAGTGTGTGAGTGAATGTGTGTGTATCTGTGTTGCCCTGTGAAGGACTGGCGCCCCCTCCAGGGTGTATTCCCGCCTTGCACCCAATGATTCCGTGTAGGCTCTGGACCCACTGTGAGCCTGAACTGGATAAGGGTTATAGATAATGAATGAGTTATTGGCCACACTACATTCTGCTGCTTAATATCACTAACACTCATCCACTTTAACAGAAAGGGGGCGTTTAGCTGTCACACAAATGAACCAATCACAGACGTTCCTTGTACAGCAAGTGGAAATCAAACATAGCTGATTGCGTTTAAAAGAAGAGAAGAGCTGTTTCCAAAACTGTGCCCTATCCTCCGGACACAGTGCACGGTTTTGGGGTTCTGCCGGTAAGGAGTGTGCATACGACGGACCCCAGAGACACAGAAATCCCACAATGCATGCGCTAATTGTTTTGATTTGGGCACAAATTCTCATGAGGTTTAAATTGCTTTGTCGAGCCGGTCCCCTGGAACACAGTAATGAGTGAATCCTGCACAAACACTGCTCCCTGTGAATAAGCTCTGAACTATACAGTGATCTAGGCTTTCCCTTGCAGGGGGTAACGTAAAGGGCACAGTTTTCTTCACAGCTACAGTCTGCGTTAACGTGTGAGGACCGTGTTGGTTAAATGCTGTGTATAGTTTTAGAGTCTGTGTAATTGACTTTTGGTTGTTTCCACACTGTAAATAGCTCTTACTTCACACTGCACTGGCACAGAGAGAGAGAGAGAGAGAGAGAGTTCCTGGTAAGTATACATGTGATTGTGTGTGTGTGTGTGTGTTGTGTGCTTTTCAGCTGTTGAGCACTGTGCTTTAAAAAAAAACAAGATCCAAGTTTCCACCCTGTATGTGAGGATCATCTAAGAATAGTAAAGACAATATGAGAGAGAGAGAGAGAGAGAGAGACTGTGGAAAAACTGTGGACTAGTGTAACACAAACATGTTTATGCAACACACACAGCAGTGAGAAAGGACACTTTTGTCATCTCACTTTTCAGTGGAAGTCAATGTAAACAGATTTAATTCGAAGTCATTTTTGGAGCCCTTCTATTGGTCGATTCGTCAGGACGTTTTCCCACAGTGTGAAGGACAGCTGCTGTGTTCAGATGATGTAGTAAAACTAAACATTCACAAACATGGAGATATGTGTTTTTCCGTGGACGGCGATGATATTTAAAAATGTGGTTAATATCTGCAGCACGCTCTCAGCTCTGTGCAGCTGTGCTCTGTTTCATATTCTTCCCCCATCTCCCTCGTGTCTGTGGGGTCTGTGGCCAAACAGCGCTTCAGTATCTGACCTTTCCTGCGGTCAGCGCTATCATCGTGTTCAGAAAGATCTAACTGTCCACAGAGCAGCAGAAAGAACCCGAAGAGCTGAGAAATAAATGACATGAGTGTTGTGTTACATTCAAATGCTTTTTGTCATCTTCAGGAATATCGTTTTTATTTACTCGTGATCTGGTTATTTATTTATTTATTTGTTTGTTTTCGTGTTCATCAATTTGTAAATTCATTCATTCATCCGCTCAGAGCTGGGACAGTGTCTCATTTGCACAATCTCCTGAGGTCTGATGTTGTAAGACGTGAGTAATAAAAACAAATCTCATGACAGACTTTACTGTCAACTCCCGTTACAGATTGCAATAATCAGGGACGATTTCGTGGAAGCCACGCCCCCTTCTCCTCCCCAGACATGCCTACACATGTTTATCAGGCATATTCGTCATCACACAGTGTCTATTATGGTACATTTTTATAGGTTCTGTAAGTGTAAGCATGCCACCGTCTTCCAAGAACTGACCTCCCATCAACACCCACAGACAGACGGCCGGACACGTCCAGGAGTGTCAGAAAGAGAGGGGTCAGATTACAAATCCAACACCCCCCGAGTTTCACAGTGAGATCTACTAGCTAGGTATTAACCTGACTTAGTGGATCCTTGCTATAGTGCAAACTATGTTAGTTAGTAGCTGTACGGTGTGTTTTAAAAGTCAGATCTACATTTAAAATCTCATCAAAAGTATTTCACTGGACCCCTAGACTGTTGTCATGGCATCCATTTTGGGAAAGTTGATGTGTTCTCACTTGGAAGGGCATCTGAGAAGGCACGTGGGAGCATGGTTGAACCCCCCCACTCAAGTCCAGAGTGTCACAGAGAGATCAGACCCCAAACCCACACTCCAGAGACACACAGAATAATCAGACCCTAAACACACACTCCAGAGGGTGTAGACCCCAAACAAATGCTCCAGTGCCACAGTGAGATCAGACCTCTAACACACACCACAGAGCTCCCCAGATAGATCAGACCCAAGACGCATCTCCAGAGTTTTAGAGAGCGATCCGACCCCAAACACACACCCCAGAGTTCCACAGAGAGATCAAACCCCAAACACACACCCTAGAGACTCATGGAATAATCAGACCCTAAACACACACCCCAGAGTTCCACAGAGAGGTCAGACCCCAGACACTCCCCCAGAGTTCCACAGAGAGATCAGACCCCAAACCCACACCCCAGAGTACCACAGAGAGATCAGACCCCAAACCCACACTCCAGAGTTCCACAGAGAGATCAGACCCGAAACCCACACTCCAGAGTTCCACAGAGAGATCAGACCCCAAACCCACACTCCAGAGTTCCACAGAGAGATCAGACCCCAAACCCACACTCCAGAGTTCCACAGAGAGATCAGACCCCAAACCCACACCCCAGAGTACCACAGAGAGATCAGACCCCAAACCCACACTCCAGAGTTCCACAGAGAGATCAGACCCCAAACCCACACTCCAGAGTTCCACAGAGAGATCAGACCCCAAACCCACACCCCAGAGTACCACAGAGAGATCAGACCCCAAACCCACACTCCAGAGTTCCACAGAGAGATCAGACCCCAAACCCACACTCCAGAGTTCCACAGAGAGGTCAGACCCCAAACCCACACTCCAGAGTTCCACAGAGATCAGACCTCAAACCCACACCCTAGAGTTCCACAGAGAGATCAGACCCCAAACCCACACCCCCAGAGTTCCATAGAGAGATCAGACCCCAAACCCACACTCCAGAGTTCCACAGAGATCAGACCTCAAACCCACACCCTAGAGTTCCACAAAGAGATCAGACCCCAAACCCAAACCCTAGAGTTCCACAAAGAGATCAGACCCCAAACCCAAACCCCAGAGTTCCACAGAGAGATCAGACCCCAAACCCACACCCCAGAGTTCCACAGAGAGATCAGACCCCAAACCCACACCCCAGAGTACCACAGAGAGGTCAGACCCCAAACCCACACCCCCAGAGTTCCACAGAGAGATCAGACCCCAAACCCACACCCCCAGAGTTCCACAGAGAGATCAGACTCCAAACCCACACCCCAGAGTTCCACAGAGAGATCAGACCCCAAACCCACACCCCCAGAGTTCCACAGAGAGATCAAACCCCAGACACACCCCCAGATTTCCACAGAGAGATCAAACCCCAGACACACCCCCAGCTCTGTGACAGGAAGGTGCTGAGGCGTTATGTAAGGGTCAGCTGTCAGAAACACATTTATCATGTTTATCTGTGGTGCTGCACAGTGAGGCGTGGACAGCAGGCGTCCGGCTCCTGCTCAGGGATCATATAGCAGTGTAGAATCTTATATAATCGACTGTAACACTAACTTTAAAGTGATGGCCAGCAGTCATCCTTCAGTCACTGATGTTTTATTGTGTGTGTGTGGATTCTTTATATACACACACACAGCTCCTCTTTCCTCTCCTAAGACATACCCTGCTCTGTAGCTTTAATATTCTCTGTCAAAACATATGTCCAATGCTAAAGCACTTCCTGAAACTTTTACTCTGTAAAAATGTAGCGTCCTGAGCATTGAACAACAAAATGTGAACTGTGGATGAGAAAAGTATGCAGAGCAACAGGTGGAGTGCACCCTGTAATTGTAGAAATACTAAGTAGGTAGGTGTTCCTAATCCAGTGACCGTTGAGTTTAGATACAATATTAAACCAAACCTAACTTTCAGTATCATAAATAACCCCAATCTTATCATTTCACTATGACACGATCACAGACAGGTGGCCACAGACGTCCTGGGTTTCACAACACTGTCACACAGTTAATAGACGTGACTTCCTGTTTTACTGGGTTATTTATATCAGCTGAGATATGAACCGAATTCCTAAGGCAAGTTCATTCCATACTTCTCTGTGGGGATTATACAAGGTGCGCACACAAAAGTAGGCCTAGGTCCATGGTACATTCACTGTGATTACTGTTTACAAACAGATAAAGATCATTAACTCCTTATCTTCCTGCGATGAATCATCCTCCAAACTTCCTGTTCTTTTTTTTTTTTTGTGAAAAGTGATAATGATCAAGTACATTCAGTGCATCGCTGTGTGTGTGCTGGGTGTGTGAAGGTGTTTTTCCACAAAGCAGCCATAACTCAACCTTAACCCATAGAAGGAGAGATAAGGCATGTTCCTTTTGAACGACTCACACTTCTGGCTTAATTTATCTGGTGAAACTAAGAAATCCTGCTTCATGGAGCCGCCCTCCTCGATTGGCTAATGCAGGAATGCTGTGTGCAGCTTTCGGTTTGATGCTGAGTTAGTGCCCGAGGCGACGTGATGTCAGAAGCTAGACAGATTAGCGCTAGTGTAGATGTGATGTGTGCTAATGTGTTCTGTAATGATCCCTCTGCCTCAGGCTACAGACACAGATCTAAATCCACAGATTAAACAGGTGTCTGGCTCAGACTGAAGCTGAGAGACACCGTCTTGAGCGGCTTCAGACGAGTCTGGTCAACTCACGAGTTAAAAGATGTCCAAGTTTCTGGACGTTTCTATGTTCATTAGCTGTGCTTTCTCTGATTCTAGTCTTAACTCCTCAACTCTCTTTCCTCTCTCTCATGTCAAAACCTTTTTTAATCCTCATTGCAGTGGATTTAATGATTGAACTTGAAGGCTGAAGAACGCTAGACGTTTGCAGGTTGAGTCACCAATCCACCTACCAACGTGTGTTTTTGGACCATGGGAGGAAACCGGAGCACCCGGAGGAAACCCACACAGACACAGGGAGAACACACCACACTCCTCACAGACAGTCACCCGGAGGAAACCCACGCAGACACAGAGAGAACACACCACACTCCTCACAGACAGTCACCCGGAGGAAACCCACGCAGACACAGAGAGAACACACCAGACTCCTCACAGACAGTCGCCCGGAGGAAACCCACGCAGACACAGAGAGAACACACCACACTCCTCACAGACAGTCACCCGGAGGAAACCCATGCAGACACGGGGAAAACACACGACACTCCTCACAGACAGTCACCCGGAGGAAACCCATACAGACACAGAGAGAACACACCACACTCCTCACAGACAGTCACCCGGAGGAAACCCACGCAGACACAGGGAGAACACACCACACTCCTCACAGACAGTCGCCCGGAGGAAACCCACGCAGACACAGGGAGAACACACCACACTCCTCACAGACAGTCACCAGGAGCGAGACTCAAACCCACAACCTCCAGGTCCCTGGAGCTGTGACAGAGACACTACCTGCTAGGCCACCATGCTGCCTGGAAATTATATTCACCCCCAGTGAAATCGCTCATTGTGAGATTGCATTAAAACGAATGGGTTTTCGGGCTCGCTGTAAAGTCCCTGAGTACAGTCCAGTGTGACGCAGC
Source organism: Hoplias malabaricus (assembly GCF_029633855.1). Classification (NCBI taxonomy): domain Eukaryota; kingdom Metazoa; phylum Chordata; class Actinopteri; order Characiformes; family Erythrinidae; genus Hoplias; species Hoplias malabaricus. The sequence continues at coordinate 44,655,025 of NC_089805.1, forward strand.
TTTACTGGACATGATGGACGTGGTGGACGTGTCTGCCTGCATCCTCTTGCTGCTCAGAGTTTAGGTTTCCTGAGAAGGTCCAAGCACTTGTTTAATAAATAATCTGCTTCGGTGGGTGATAAACAAGTGGAAAGCCTGGGGAGAGGGAGGAGAATATCTATCAACAGGATTTACAGAAGGTACTTTCATGGGTCCCTCTATGCTCTTCTAATGTGGCTCGGCTAACCCTGCACCCAGACGTCTGTAAACACCAGTTCTAATTAGTGAATTTAGTGACTTAAATTACACGGCTTGTATAAACCCAGTAGAAAAACATTGATCAACAGTCTAAGGTCAACAACTCAATACACAATGTGGCCCTGATATGTCTTCATTTTGGCAGCGAAAAAATGCATCCAGTCGGGATTTCTACGTCATTATCAATGTGTGAGTTTTTGCATTGATCTTTTCTTAGGTCCCACCTTCTCGTACCCCAGCACGGGTCGGTCATGCACAGGCCCTTCACCCAAACACTGGTCAAACAGCATCTCAGTCATTACCCACAAGACCGAGCAGCAGCTTGCTAGTGGAAATTAGCACATGGAACCTGAACAGCACATGTAGGGTGACCAGACGTCCTCTTTGGCCCGCCCTCCCCTACTCCGATTGGTTCACTTGAGTGAGAAGGGGGCGTGGTGAAGTAGCCTAAAATCTTCTGATTGGACGGTCTGACTGTAGAGGTACCGTTATTGGTCGTTAACCTTCTCTGTAAACATTTAATTGCACGTCAGTAGTCCTTGTTTACGTCAGGCACAGTTCATGTACCCCCCCCCCCCCCCAGACGTGTCCTCTTTCTCACCATCTCAGATCTGGACACCCTACACATGCACGAAAGAAGCAGCAAATTCAGAAGCGAATTACGGGACGAATGCCTGTTGTCATCGTGGGAAGCAGAATGTATGACCTGCAAAGTCGGCCCGTATGTATCGGTGTCAAATAAAGGTGCCCACATAAGTTCAGCAAAACACAACACTGCAGCTGAAGGTAAATTTATGAACTGCACGCTCTTTCTCCGTTATTCTGTCTCACGGTGGAAAGGCTGAGAGAGATTCTTCACTGATGCAATATGTGATGTGAACAACAATGGAATCAATCGGCTGTTGAGTCACTGTAAAGGGGAAGACCGTATACTAAAGTGTGCCTGAGCCCAACAATCAAGTCCTCACAGAAATGCTATAACATCGAGTGTCGTCTTCCCAGAGGAGCAGATGGCAGGCAAGGAATTATAAAAAAAAATAATTCACCACAATTTAAAGTCATGCCATTTCAAGAACCAAAGAAGACTTTAATATTGGTTTCCTCTCATGTGCCGCTCTGCAGTCGGTTTGCACTGGAAACTGGTCTAATGTGTTTACGAAGCCCCAGTGTCTGTAAAGGAGTAAAAAACACATTGTCTCAGTCCGGGATGCTAGGCTTTATCTCTCTTTCTGCTCATGTTGCTCTATTCCTGCTCCATAGGGGGGTAACACTGGCTTATTTTTGCTGTTTCTGATCACTTAAGGTGGAAATGTCTCCAAACTCGGGAGACGGCTAACAGTATTAGCGACAGTGCTACAAAAGTAAACAACTCCAGTTACACATGAGTTAATTTTTGAGTTACAAATTAGTTAAACTTACAAACAAGTTACACTTTTCCCACGTACAATCAACAGTCAGCTTACTTAAAAATACCTTTCCACCTTAAAAGACGCAGAGCTTCTGAATGTAAACAAACAGAGAGAATTGCATTTCCCCACAGTCTTAGACTTTTCCTTTAAATTATTATAAGGCTGCTTTCACATGGTGGAGCAGATTCTGGAAAAAATCCACACAGCTTTTACAAGTGGAAGTGTGGATCAGATTGTGGGCGGAGTTTATGAGCGGACACTTCTATACTACCTCATACCACATACCATCACTTAAAAAAGATAGAAATGAGGGTTTCCTGTGCTGCTTTGGAGGAGAAAGAGACTGTCCTCTAAGTCTGTATGGATCTGTGATATTCTTTATGATTTTATGGAGAATATCATCATTTCATTTGCAGCATTTAAAGCTGAACTCTAAAGAACAAACTGTGTTTTATTTTTTCTGATTCTCTTTACTGGTTGTTATCAGAACGTAAATTAAAGGTGGACAATGTTGTGCTCCTCACTCTGTGACTTGCACAGCTCCGAGTATGTGGCTGTTTTACGGGAATGGCTTTGGAAAGTAAGCTCGATTAAGAGGGTAGTCTTTTTTCAGTTTGATTTTTTAAAAATCTGTCTCACATTAACGTGTAGTTCCTTCCCCAACTCTCCCTTCCACCTTAAACGCCAAGATCAGCACGTCTCTGACTGTGCTTCCTTCTGGTGTATTCTGACACACCTCCTTTTATCTGATGTAAAAAATGAAACTGGGATGACATGAATTCATAAGAAACTTTTCTGTACCACACCTCTTTATCAGGGACTGAGTTCCTCATGAGACACACTCACCTCTGAGGGCTGAAACCAAGGATCTGATGTTCAAGTGAAGGCCTGGCTGAGATAGTCGCCCTGATATCCAACCCTCCTGCTCTCCTGGGTTAATATTAAAACCAGGCCATTCCTCTGTGTTGAGGTCAGACGTGAACCTGCAGTTCAGCATTTGCTTTATAACACTCCCTCTCTCGACTCCTAACAAGGAGATATCGTGTGTAGTGAATATTTTTTCTTAAACGAGTCTTCAGTTGCAAATCTGCACTGGGCATTTGTTTTTGTAATTGGCTAAATGTTAGAGCAGCGGGGGAGGGGCGATTGAGGGGACTGCGCTTCCTCCTCCCTCAACATGCCCTTGGGTAAGACACCAAACTCCCAACTGCTTCTTCTTTTCCTCCAGATTTCTCAAGAGTCCCTGTGTTTTCTGAAGACAGCGAGCGCTGAAGAGGGGGCAGACATTTAAAAATCAACACTCTGCATTAAAACAGCTGGATTATCCTTTGTCATTTCATTAGTTGTGACACTTGACCCTTCCCTCGCTCAGAAACAGCCAGGACTGTTTATGAAAGCTGTTTATATTCAAATTACAAATGCAAATGTGCACACACTAACAGCTCGGTACCTGTTGGCTTTGGGTTAGGTGCCTTGCTCAAGGGCACCTCAGCTGTGGGTTGAGGGAGGAGACAGTGCTGCTGCTTCACTCCCACAGCCCCTGATTTTCCTGCTGGTCCTGGAGCTGGTCCCAAGCCCACTGCTCTAACCATTAGGCCACAGCTGCGTTCCCGAGCATCGGCACATCTTCTCCTGTTTAAAATGGTTTCCAGAGCATTTCACAGTCTTTCACTGTCTCTCCACCTCTGTTTATTTCAGTGGATTCATTTCCTGTGATGGAATATTTACAGAAGGTTAGAATCTGATCTGTTTAAACACTACATTAAATATAAGGCTCTGCCTTGTGACTGCTGTGAGGGGTGAAGATGGCCGTGATGCAAAAGCAAAGAATTCAAAGCACCCTTCAGTCCGTCCTACAGTCCCAATAGTGGGAATGTAGGGAATATTAATGGAAGTTCTGGGGCCATTGCTTGTGTGAATCAGTGAAGCAGAGCTGTAATGGCTCTCATTCACTCTTTCCTGTGTAAAAGGCCACTCCCACTGTTCGCAGCATGTCCTCTGTGCAGAGTTGGCACAGTAGCACCTACTTCTGAAACCATATGTGATTAGATACCTTTGTTGGGGAGTAATTTGTAATCCCAGTATCAGATAAGCTTCCAACAATGTTTACAAAAGCCCCGACCTCTGCCCTCGCTGCAGCAGCGACCGTGCCCTTGTCCAAACACACTCTGTGAAGCATGGATTTGGCCCCTAAACCTGAGCTGTTTTTGCGCCCACAAGACACTGACCACGCTCCGAGATAAGAGCAAAGGCCTTCAAGGTCGTTCCGGAGCGGAGCGTGTGGGAAAACTACAGGAAAAATCCTCAAACACAAGGCCTAAAAGACATTTTAGTTCATGTGTCCACCCTTTCTCCCAGTGTCAGCCACTAAAGATGAGGTCTGCTGTCTGACACCGGAACATAGCACCCTGGGAATATCAAGCTACAGGAATATTAGACCGTGGAGATAAGGAACATCAAACGAACATGACACTGGGAAGACAGAGACCTGGAAGTATGGGATTTAGTAAATGTAAGGCTCTGAGAACATAGGACTCTAGGATTATGGAGCTCTGATAATAACAGACAATGGGAAACACAGGAAACTGTGAATATAGGATCCTCAGAATACAGGCCTCTAGGAATATAGGGCCCATAGGAATACTGAACCATAGCATTATAGATTGATAGGAATACTGAAGTCTGGGAATATAAACATCTGGAAATATACACACCTCCAGGAATACAGGATATAAGGAGTATATGACCGTGGTTATATAAGGCTTTAAAAATATTAGGCCCTTGATAAATAGAGCTCTGGGAAAATCACAGAAGTCACAACTGCCTTAAACTGGGAAGAAAGAGCTCTGGGAATATTGGACTTTACTGAATGTAAAACCATAGGAACAAAGGGCTCTGGGGATTTAAATCCCTGAGAATACAGAAGTCAAGCAGTACTGAGTTTTGGAAATACAGAACAGTGAGGAATATAGGGTTGTCCAGACTGTAATCCACTTGTTACTCTGCATACTTTGTAGGCCCCCTGTTCTTCAGCGCTCAGGACCCCCACAGAGCAGATGTGATGTGGTGGTGGATCATTCTCAGTGCTGCAGTGGTGGTGGTGTGTGTTGTGCTGGTGTAGAGTGGATCAGACACAGCAGTGACTGCTGGAGTGTAGTGATGGTGGTGTGTTAGTGTGTGTTGTGCTTTGACACGTGGATCAGACACAGCAGTGCTGCTCCGCTGTGGACAGTAGAGCTGAGAGAACGGACAGTGAATGTAGAAACAAGGAGGTGGATACATGGCCAAAACAGAAATGAGGATAACGAACACCACTTCAAGAACAGTTCCACCGCCCCATGACCCAGTGCTGGGCGCTGTATACCGCTCTAACCCTAACCCGTCTCTGAACATTGTGACTTTAGGCTCATGTGCAGCTGCTCCAGAGGGGCTCATTTCATTCAATGCTATTTTTAATAGAGTTTTTGCTCACTGTGAGTGCACAGATGAACATTTGTTTCCATAATTGGACATATTTGAGATAACGCTCCTGTTTGTCTGCAGCTGAGCTAAAGACAGAGCTCCGCCTTTTTCTCATCAGCGCTCACAGCTGGCGTGGGTTTAATGCTGAATTTCTTTTAGCATTTTTATCGGAGCATGAGTTACTAACATCTCATTATTTGTCTAACGCTGCTTCTCTCGAGGAGATTAAAAGGGACATATTCTCCCACTTTTCCACTCTCTGTGCTTTAGACATCACGTCAGACGCGGAGCAGAATCAGAACGGCTCGTTTTATCCCGTGTTTTCAGACTCAGGCCGAGCACAGAGGACTGACCGGGTGGGTCTTGTTTCACAGTGTGTGGGTTGGTGGGCTCCAGGTCCCAAGAATAATTTGAACATGAACTGAACAATGGATTTGTTTCATAATATGTCCCATTTACAGACAGTGACTGTCACTATTAAGTCTCGAGCCTTCAATGAGCAGCGTCAGAGCAGTGAATGTATCTTTTGGGGCCGGCTCCCTGAGCGTCCACACGTCCACACAGCGTCAGAGGAAGGCAGCGTCTCGTATCTGATTCATGTCCCAGGGACTTCCAGCAGACATCCTACACTCCAGAGAAATGCACACTGGATTTTTTTTCACACACACACACACACACACACACACACACACACACACTCACACCCACCCACACACTGATACGTGGCAAAGTGTATTTCCACCCTTTTTAAAGCTTATTTGAGTCCTCCTGTGTTACATTTTTGCATTTGAGCATGTCGAGCAAAGGGGCGGGGCTTCCCAAACGCAAGCGTTTCCCATGAGATAAAGAAGGCCCGAGTTATCTACGGTCCAGGCACGTCAACACACACACAAACACACTCTGCAGTTGCGCACAAAACACACTGAAACAGGAGAAAACTGACGCACATTCAGTGCTGAGTGAAAGTAAAATGCCTGGTCCTCTTCCCACAGCCCAGGACACGCATCAGGAACCGCTCTCTCAAACAGAAGCACAGCGTGGACACAAACACTGTACGGAGAGTTTAAAGAGTTCTCAATCTGCAGAAGAGTAAAAGTCCAACCATCACGGTCTTTAGTTCTCTGTGGTATCCTCATGTGTGACATTGTAGTCTTTGGAATTAAGATATAGACCTCCCAAGCCTTATTTAGCCCAACTGCCACCGGGTGTAAATTATTTGCCACAATATCTCAGCATTAGGGAGGGAGGCTGTCAATTTTGCAGATTCAAAATACACACCATCCTCATTAGAAGTCCTCAAGAGCAGTTTAGACTCCTGGGTACAGTCCTGTGTTTTGAACAATGGCAGAAAAATGTGACATGCAACATTTCATGTGACCTGCCTAATAAAGGACACAAGGCTTTTCCTGTACAGCATCGATTTTCAATCCACAGGGAGGGAATGCCTGATAATTAGGGTCATCTGTCACATGCTGTTGTGTTTTATCAAGTTTTTAATTTACCCTGAAATATTGCATTCACTTTTTATCTGAATTATGTAACAGAACGTAAATGCTGCAGGAATGCAGTGGAAACGTTTGATTCAGCTTGATCTGTTGGGGTGCTAACCAAGTGAGCTCCACCAGTCAATAAACCCTCACTAAGCCTCGTCCACTAGCTCGCCCTGGAGCGATCCCCCACGACTGGACAGATACCCTACCTGAGTATGCATACTTCAACAAAGTAATGGACTCATCACTCAGGGTCAAAAGGCAAAAGCCTCTTCTAGTCTGGACCTCTGGTCGTCTTCTAAAAATAATAATAATATATCACTCAAGCCTCAAAATAGAAGGTCCCTGAGAAAATAAGAGTTTGTATATAAATAAGATGCTGGGAGTAGAGGGCCCTTGGAATACATGAAAAAAACATGGATGACAGTAATGGATGTAGCTTCCTAACACCACTTAACCCCGAAGGTTCCTGGCTGGATTTATACCCCTCTATTCCAGGCTTAGCAATGAGCATGGTGACTTTAGACTTACACTTTTCTACACCTTACATCTGTTGTTAGTTCAGCCACATTTCACATTTCAGTTTGTGAACTAAATTTGGAACTGTTCGGTGCGTTTCCACCGATATGAACTGGTTCGTGAACCAGAAAAATCAGTTCCCATTTGAAACCAAAGAACAGCAGGTTCTTCAGCACTAACCGTGGCTGAATAATAGAAAATAAGACACGAACACGCTCTGTTTGTGTGTGTTTCTGGGGCTGTGTTTGCCGCGACACCATGGGCGTTGGCCAGAGCCTCGGCTCTGCGTTGTTTAGTTCACAAGATCAGCAGGACGCCTCTGAACTCTGCAACATTTACACAGCATTATATCTCACTGAGGGAGGAGGACTGCTCAATTTGTCTTATTTCATGTGAGTGTGGGTCTTTGTGGTGGGGAGACATTTTGTGGCGTTAATTTTGTTTATAAAACTCTATAGAGGTGCACTCGCCCTCCTTAAACCAGCAAATGGGGAGGAAACATCAGAATTTTATAAAAAGTGAACCTAGGCTTTAAATGTGCTATGTTCTTTACAGCTTCCCCCCAAAGTCCATCAACAAGCTGCTTATCAATAAGGGCTTTTGTTACCTTCTGTAACAGAATTAGCAGTTAGCAATCTCCTCCAAGTGTGTTGAGCTCCTGTGCAACGGGTTGAAAAGATAAGTTGGAGCTTCTTGTATCTCAGCACCCCGGCTCGATGGGATTGTTGAATTGCTCAAACACATGTAATGACCACAGAAACCTACAAACTGGAATGGGGTGCTCTGGAGCAGCTGCACATGAGCTGGAGGTCATCATTACCATTGGAAAGCATTGGCTGAAGGGGCATGGAGACTGTAGAACAGTGTGTGTGGACCTCTATCCGGTGCTATTGGTACAATCCAGAACTCCCAACATCGAGACCTGACCTCACACTCCTTCTCATGTCCGATTACAATCATATGCTCACAGCAATGTTTTAATATCTAGAGTAAAGACCGCCATACACAGGATCCTTGGTAGGCTCTGGACTCACCACAACTTTGATCAGATGTTTGATGCGATTACAGTTGAAGTTGAATGAATGACGGAGATAAAAATGTTCAATTTAAAAAAATTGTTTATTGAAAACTAACCCATAGGGTTTCCCATACAAAAAGTTTCAATACGTATATGCACATGTATAAAAGATGCATTGCAAAATCATGCCACAGATAAGTCTTACATCAAAGTGAAAAACACATCAAAGAACAAAGAGCAGGGTCTACATCTCTCCAAAATGAAATGTAATCTTTGGGAAGAAATTCAACCAAATCTTATTGATGACGTTTAAGAACACAGTGCAGTTCCTGGTGTTGAACATGGCTCAGATCATCTGTATGGCACTGGTTTTGTGTCAGTCTTTTCTGGCTCGCAAAGTAACCCCACGTACAAACACCATCGTGAGGTTGTGAACACAACTGAGTGGAAGGTCTAAGTTTGATCTTTGCACAAGCTACAAGTTTTTACACTGCATTTGATACAAGAAAACCAGGGAATCTGGAAGACTGGAGGAAAAACAAACACACTATGTACAAAACAGTCCCTGTCGGCAGTTACAGAGCAAATTGCATCCATGAAGAAAGTGCATTATAGATGAAACAGCATCAAAAGAAAAACACTGATAAATATAAAGTTACATGAGCTCTGTGTTGACTTTCCCTTCATGCCTCGAGGCACAACATCGTGTTCTAGCACTGACCTTATCCATTTCTATCTCTTTACTATGTTTTACCTGCTTCTAACCCACAAAACAATGCTACGTGTTTAGAATACGGTTCCTCAGACGCAGAGGAGGAGTAATGGAATGATTAGAAACAAAAAGAACAAGTAACAGGATGAAAGTCTAGAAGCTACTATGTGATGCGCTGGAAACCTTTTTTGTATTTTTTTTTTTTTAAAGCTAAAGCACTTGCTCTTTTCAGTAGAAAGTCTTGGAGTGTCTTTATGGCTTCAGTAATGCAACAGTCAGCTTCATGTCTCAGCAGGAATCTCAAGATAAAGAAGAGCAGCAGTGAAAAAAAGCACCACACTTTTTGACTTTTCTCGTGGGTTGGGTGCTTGTACAAGCCCTGAAACATTCGTCAGTTCGCCCCAAACTCGGGAGTCTTCGCTGGAGTGGCGGCCACGGAGAGCACAGGCACCAACACTTCTCCCATCAGACTTCGCCTCCCATTGGCCCCCGAACACTTTCATAGCCCGGAAAAGGCTCACATTTCGGTTCCTGAACGCTGAAATAATTAAGAGCCTAGCGTAGAATCTGTCCCGTTTATAAAGGACGACAGTCCTGCAGCTGCTGATGCGCTCAACAGACTGGAAGCATGCGAGCGTTTCCGTTGTATTCTTCCTCCACCTGGAAAAAGAGGGCGGCAGAGAGTTAGGTTTGATCTTTATGGTACGACGTTACGTATTATCGCCATTGCTTTATTTGCCTACTTCATGACGCACCAGACAACTCACCTCAGAGTAGGAAGGCAGTGAAGGGAACTGGAACCGTGGAGAGTTCATGAAGATGGGGCTGTCTCCTCCGTCGTAGTCGTCGAGCAGCGGAGTGAGGGGCTGGTCCAAGCTGCAGTCGCGGGTCACGTCGCAGTAGCTCGGAGGAGCGGATGACGGCATGCGCAGCGACACCCAGCTTGCCGATGACGTGCTGACCGAGCCAGCCTGACTGCTGACGCTGTTCGTCCGGCTCCCGAAGCCGCTGTAGGGCACGGTGCCGATTACCAGAGGCAGCTCCAGCACCAGCTTATCACTGCCAGGGATGTGCATGTAGATCTGAGGACAGAGGAAGAGAAATGCTGTGTCATTAATCCCTAATCTCGCTTGCTCCTTCCTGAACGCCTTATTTAACACAGGCTAACAGTGGAAATGTGAAGTGCTGGCCTTTAACACTCACCATGAGCGCATACTCCACGCGGATGATGTTGCAGCCCAGGATGGACGGCTTGATCTTAGGCACGCGGATGGTCTTCCCCTGCCAGGCGTCACACATGCCGGAGATGATGTGGTTCCCCCGGACGGAGGAGAGCTTCTGCCTGAAGACTTTGGTGCGTCCATTGGCCTGGTACGTGTGCTTGGCCACGATGGCGGCTTTGGGAACCACAATCCTGGAGCAGGTGTTCTCGAACTTGGCGTCGATGCAGATCTCCTCGCCCTCGCAGAAGCCACGCCTGTCGATCTTGGCGTTGAGAGACACCTGGCCGTCGGGGATGAACATGCAAGTGACTTTCTTCTCCTTCATCCCACCTGTCGGAGACTGAGACGAAGACGAGAAAGAGAAGAAAAGAGAGTCAGTTAAAGCTCTGGTGCTTTATTCTTCGTACATAATTTGGCATTAGCTCTTAATTAGAAGTCACATTAAGAGTAGCTTTTACAGTATTAACATTCCCAAGTTTAAAGTCAAAAATCCCAATCAAGTAAAAGGAAGTGAGGCCAAATGCTAAGTAACTTCACTTTGAATGAATCCAGTGTTTAAAAACAGGTCCAAAATGTCTCACCAGGAGGTCTGGGGTGTTCACATCGATGGGCTCCTCCACCTCAAAATGCTTCCTGCACTCCAGAGCAGGCTGGGACGGGCTCTCCATCAGGGCTTTCACGTAGTACTGCACGAATCCAAACTTGCCCTTGTAGGAGGACACCAGATGCCTAAACAATGATGTAAGCGTATCATTAGGACATGCTCTGTTCAGCGCTCACAATACAGGAAACGCACCTGAAGTGAAACCAAAGCGGATTGTGACTCTCCAAACACTCACCCGACTGGAAGCTCAAAGCCGAAGCTGTACTCGTATTTGTTGCCCGGCCGGAGGATGACTGAGCCATCGGTGTCTGTTTAAAAACAAAAGGATGCAGATTATTATGAGTGAGAAAACACTCAAGTGCCACACATTCCTGCAGCCGTTCGGAATGCGACCCCAAGCAACTCCAATAAAGCTTGAGTTTACAACCGGGCTGGTTATCAATGGAGCTTCTACCCCACCTGAGCCAGGTGATACGAGCTAGATCCCTATGAAAGTCGATATGAATAGCTACGAGGGCTTGATTTAAACCCCCTGCTCCTGGGGAATCCCACCAATTACGTCAGCACCTAAGCTTGGGGCTATGCTGGGTTCACAGTGAACCTCTACTGAAGATGTCAGGGAATGCCCCACTGCCTTACACTGCAACACACCAAACCCTTTCTAGCTCGGGTCATCTGATGATTTGATCATGATGGCATTCCACATTTACATACTGCTTTGTTTCTTTCTTTCTTTGAGTTTAAGCTCCTCCACAATCACATTACGGTTTCAGTTTCAGACTTTTTTGTTTTATTTGCATTGAACCTTAGCCTCAAAAACATCAAAACCTTCATGCAATAACAATACAAAGGTTTCTATGCACAGTGTGAACTGAAAGGCATTTTCTTATTACTCTGCACCTCCTTGGTTGATAACGCAGTGTGAGATTTTTTTATCTGCAGCTCTGTAAAAGTCAGGCTCCTCTGCAAATCACCTGGCACCCAGCCACATGTGCTGATACTGTTGTTATTTTCTTTTTCAAAACCTACCGCTCCATCTGTCCAGAGCACACAGTTTGATATTTAATATGAAGTCCTATATTGCACTATTACACTATAATAATATTTCTGCATTACCACTGTATATGAAATTACTGTTTAAATAGCTTTCCCTTGCTTTCTAGTCAAATTTAATCATAAACATAGTGACTTCAAGCCCTCAAAAGCCTTCTTTATTGCTCACATGTCTTTCTGTGCTTCATCAGAGACCAACACTGGAATGCCCTGCTCTGAGTGTGGGACAGTAGGTCAGTAGACCTGCCCCTAAGCTCCTCTACAGTGAGTGTGGCACCACCAAAACAATCAAAACATGCAGGGCTTCTCACCTGAGGGCTGGTCATCCAGGTGGATCACCTCGTCGTATTTCAGGTAGTCGATCTCCTCCTTGCACCTCTGCTTGCCTTTGGCGTACTCCACTTTCGCACAGCCGATGCCCAGCAGCCTCATGGAAGACACTCGGGTCACGTCGACCACTTCCACCACCACTTTGCCGGCCACCTTCTCCCCGCTGCTGTAGAAGACCTTGGAAGGGTCGCTGAGCACGATCTCGAAGACCTTCACTCTCTTGGTCATCGCCACCATGGTTACAGTTGTTGTTCTTCTGGTCGCTTGTAAATATTCACACTTTTGTGCCCGAATGTGAGCTCAAACGCCTCGTCAGTGCCGCATCTAAACGTGACTGGAAAGAAAATCGCACGCAAATACGTCTCTGCTATTGTTATGTGTGTTATTTAACTTAAAACACTGTGTACTCAAACCTACAGCCGTTATCACTAGCCTCAGTTCTGAGAGACTGAGGCTAGCTCATGCTTATATACCGCTAGCCTTGTTTATCGCGCGGTGCTGTGCATGTGCTCGAAGCATGCAAGCCATGGCTCACACGCGTGATCAGCGCTCCGATTGGCTAAGAGCGAATGTTTGTGCGGCGGCGGCCAATCAGCGCGCAGAAGCGGCGCGTGGACAGCGCATGGAGCAGGCGACGGAGAGCGAGTGCACAGCGGCTGCTGAGAGGGTGGAGGAGGAGGAGGGAGGTGCGGGGGAACACGGGGCGGGGCTTGGGGCGGGGCTTGGGGAGGCTCGACTGGTGAGAACCAGACGGGAGAGATCCGAACAAAGGCGGAGGGGCCTCTGTTTACGTCGAGCGGACAAAAGTATGTGGACCCCCACATATTTTTTTGTTCAAAAATACACGGGTTGAAAGCGAGTCTGCTGCAGATTTTGAAGGCTATTTTAAAACACAGTGTGCAGTAAATGCCCCAGAAGTGTTTAAACACACTGCACCACTTGTTTGCAGCGAATTCACTGCAATATCACATCGTGTACTTTTGGTAAAGGCCAAATGTTTGTGGACTCCTGCTCAAGGCGTGAAATGAAGGGCGTTGATAGGGATTTTTCACCCTAGTGTAGTTTCAAGTCTTATTTTTATTGTAGTTGTCTAATATTTACGACACTTACTGAAAATTCTATTATCTTTATTTATTAATTAATGTAGTTATTGTTTTTTATTACTATTCCTGGACTCTATATGTGAGGATACAGCCCCATAAACATTAAGGAGGTTAGCTAGTGTTGTTGGGAGTTATTAATCCATATGTCCCCCAGGTTTCACCTCTGCTTGACATTAGTTACTGAGACCTTAGACCCGTCCCAGGCCGCACATGGGTGTGCTGGTAAAGAGGCAGCACTGCGGGCCCAATCTCGACGCCCGCACACTGTATGTGACCCAAGCACATCTGACCCACTTCTGATAAAGACGAGTAGGCCCTGGCCAAGTTGCCCACACAGTGACCTCTGGAGACACGTGGCCCTCGTGCGGTGAGCGGGAGTGGGAGTGAGTTTCGGGCCGACTGGGTGTAGCTGAGTGGGCTCAGCCTTGTTCTGTGGAGATAACACAAGCTCTGTGGACCGTGAAGCAGCAGAGATCTCTCAGTAGTGGAAGGGCTAAAATACGTTGGACAAAGCCCACCCCTCAGACGTGATTCTGGAGACACTGAAACGTGCTTCGGTGACTTCTCAGGTGAAAGGTGCCCCCTGTGTGGAGCGGCCCGGACGTTTCGGAGTCACGGCTGAAGCCCGGGACGCAGATTGCTGTCCACATACTTATGTCCTCCTGTGTTTCCTCTCACACACATCACCGTCTGTCCTCTTTCTGACTGAAGGACCATGTGACTCGGGTCATGTGGACCACGTAAAGCAGAAGATTACCGTTCTCTTTCTCCTCCTCCTCCTCACTCGCTCCAGACGGCACCCTCTGCTTAAATCGCCGTGTCGCAAGGCCGCGCAGTTCTGCTTATGTCTTCCTTTCTTTCTTTTACTTCGTTCTTCTTTCTTCTTTCTGCCTCTATTTCTTTATACGTTCCTTCTTTATTTCCTGTTTTCTGTCTTTCTTTCTTTTCTTCGTTTCTCTTCTTTCTTTTTCTTTTGCTGTTTTTCATTCATTTTTTTCTCTTTCATCCTTTTTCTTTCATTATTTTAGGTTTTCTTTCTTTCTTTCCTTGGGTTTTTCTGTGATGAAGCACTGGAGGAAATGCCCATGTTTCGTGCTGGTGACTCACTGTAATTAACACCTTGGCCCGAGTCCAAAAAACTGATTAATAAACACAGTGTGGCCAAAAGTGTGCGGACACCTGATCATTGTAAACTTCTTCTCAAACAAAGCGTATTAATCAGCCCTTTGTTGCCAAGGCTTTACGCTACATGCTGGAACATCTCTGTGAGGCTCTGATGGCACTCAGCCACAGCGGCTGAGGTTGAACATGGTTCCACTGCCCCACCGCCCAATACTAGGGGCTTCATACCCCTCTAGCCCACATTTGCCGTTGGTTACCTGAGGCTCATGGGCAGCTGCTCGAGAGCATTTAGTGTCTTTGGTGGAGTCTGTGCCTTTTCATTAAGCGTAGTTCCTTGTTTCTGTCAGTGAGGACCCTCCTGTTACAGCCTCCACACTCCACTGTTCTACACTGAGGCCACGTGATCAGGGGGAAGTGACCAGATCACTTTATTTGTCTATTGTTCTCCGCTACTGACTCTTCATTTATCACTGGATCCAGGAGTTCAGAGCAAAGGCCCAGAACTGGACGAGAGAGAGAGAGAGAGAGAGAGTGTGTGTGTGTGTGTGAGAGAGAGAGAGAGAGAGTGAGAGAGAGAGAGAGAGAGTGTGAGGGAGAGAGAGAGTGAGAGAGAGAGAGAGAGAGAGAGAGAGTGTGTGTGTGTGTGTGAGAGAGAGAGAGAGAGAGAGAGAGAGAGTGTGTGTGTGTGTGTGAGAGAGAGAGAGAGAGTGTGTGTGAGAGTGTGAATAAAGGAGTGAATACAGAAAAGTGAATGTGGGTAAAGGGGGGAGTAAAGGAGTGAGTGTGGGTGTTCTTGGGGACAGTGTGTGTTCTGTGTGGATGAGATTCCTGTTCACTGACTCAGGATCAGACTGGGAAATTCTGCCTGTGTTAGTCCCTGCTCCTAGATTTTACTTGCATTCTGCCCTTACATTCCAGGATCAGTGTGTGTGTGTGTGTGTGTGTGTGTGTGTACATGCTTGGCCTATATGTGTTATGTATGTGTAAATATTTAGGCCCACGTTATCCAGCAGACTGCTGCGCACTTATTCAGTCAGTTTCTCCACCGTGGATTCAGTGTAGTCCTGGGGTTTGTGAATGTGTTTTGTTTTTTTCTTTTGATCTAATTTCTCTGTTTTATCTGATGTGCAGTGACTCACTGTAGAGAAATATAGAGACTTTACAGTGGTGGTGTGATGATGCTGATAGGTGCAGTAAGTTATAGTCGTTTTATTAACCCCCTATCACCAGTGTGAACCATCTACTGAGGTTTGAATGGAAACAGACGAAGGAAAATAGTGATGTCTGAAATACGTGAAGGCAGCACGGTGGCACAGCAGCTAGTGTCTCTCACACACAGCTCCAGGGCCCTGGGTCCATGGTACAAAACACACACTGGGGGGAGGATTGTGTACAGTGTAAACTATAGAACAAGGGAGATATGTGTATACAGTGTATAATGTATGTAGGTACATGACATTAACAAGAGGAGCATTAGTATTATCTGCACTAGTAGAGTTCAGACACAGGGAGAACACACCACACTCCTCACAGACAGTCACCTGGAGGAAACCCACACGGACACAGAGAGAACACACTACACTCCTCACAGACAGTCACCTGGAGGAAACCCAAGCAGACACAGAGAGAACACACTACACTCCTCACAGACAGTCACCTGGAGGAAACCCACAAAGACACAGAGAGAACACACCACACTCCTCACAGACAGCCACCTGGAGGAAACCCATGCAGACACAGTGGGAACACACCACACTCCTCACAGACAGTCACCCGGAGGAAACCCACGCAGACACAGAGAGAACACACCACACTCCTCACAGACAGTCACCCGGAGGAAACCCACGCAGACACAGAGAGAACACACCACACTCCTCACAGACAGTCACCCGGAGGAAACCCATGCAGACACAGTGGGAACACACCACACTCCTCACAGACAGTCACCTGGAGGAAACCCACGCAGACACAGAGAGAACACACCACACTCCTCACAGACAGTCACCCGGAGGAAACCCACGCAGACACAGGGAGAACACACCACACTCCTCACAGACAGTCACCCGGAGGAAACCCACGCAGACACAGAGAGAACACACCACACTCCTCACAGACAGTCACCCGGAGGAAACCCATGCAGACACAGTGGGAACACACCACACTCCTCACAGACAGTCACCCGGAGGAAACCCATGCAGACACAGTGGGAACACACCACACTCCTCACAGACAGTCACCCGGAGGAAACCCATGCAGACACAGTGGGAACACACCACACTCCTCACAGACAGTCACCCGGAGGAAACCCATGCAGACACAGAGAGAACACACCACACTCCTCACAGACAGTCACCTGGAGGAAACCCACGCAGACACAGGGAGAACACACCACACTCCTCACAGACAGTCACACGGAGGAAACCCATGCAGACACAGGGAGAACACACCACACTCCTCACAGACAGTCACCCGGAGGAAACCCATGCAGACACAGTGGGAACACACCACACTCCTCACAGACAGTCACCCGGAGGAAACCCATGCAGACACAGTGGGAACACACCACACTCCTCACAGACAGTCACCCGGAGGAAACCCACGCAGACACAGGGAGAACACACACCACACTCCTCACAGACAGTCACCCAGAGGAAACCCATGCAGACACAGTGGGAACACACCACACTCCTCACAGACAGTCACCCGGAGGAAACCCACGCAGACACAGGGAGAACACACACCACACTCCTCACAGACAGTCACCCGGAGGAAACCCATGCAGACACAGTGGGAACACACCACACTCCTCACAGACAGTCACCCGGAGGAAACCCATGCAGACACAGAGAGAACACACCACACTCCTCACAGACAGTCACCTGGAGGAAACCCACGCAGACACAGGGAGAACACACCACACTCCTCACAGACAGTCACACGGAGGAAACCCATGCAGACACAGGGAGAACACATCACACTCCTCACAGACAGTCACACGGAGGAAACCCATGCAGACACAGTGGGAACACACCACACTCCTCACAGACAGTCACCCTGAGGAAACCCACGCAGACACAGGGAGAACACACCACACTCCTCACAGACAGTCACCCGGAGGAAACCCACGCAGACACAGAGAGAACACACCACACTCCTCACAGACAGTCACCCGGAGGAAACCCATGCAGACACAGGGAGAACACACCACACTCCTTACAGACAGTCACACGGAGCGGGATTTCGAACCCACAACCTCCAAGTCCAAGAAGAGAAGTATTACTAGGAGTCACAGTAACAGCCGTGGTCAGTCTAGAGCAGGAGAAATCTCTCTCTCTCTCTCTCTCTCTCACTCTCTCTCTCTCAGGTCTGTTGCTGTTCTCTCGCTGGCCTCTGGAACACATTGTTGATTATGATTTTCCCCCTGATTTGCCATAAAGCTACTAGCTCCCCTTGTTTTCCCTCCTCTCTGGTTTCCTCTCTCCTGTCTCCCTCTCTCTCATGCACCAAGGCGCCCTGTTCCTACTGCTCTTCCTGGTGTTGCCCTGATTGTAGTGTTCAGGGTCTGTGAAGTATTGTCCATAACGTCCAGCAGCGTATTAAGCGTCTGTTATTCTACCACCACCTCCAGAGTGTCCAGTATCAATAGAGCCAGCCTTCTGGATCCGTTTGTCCGGTCTGTTCTTGCACTCTTGTCAATGCTATTGCCCCAGGACCCAACACAGAATTTAGCACGATAGATGAATATTTACATACACAGTAAACAATGAACAAGGACCATTATTAATGCCATTGTTCTACAGCTGTGTAGGAAATGGAGACGTGCCCTCAGCAAAAACCTGGACATCTTCACGCAGAGCTCGGGACAGTTTTCATGTGGGCTGACTGCGCCCCCTACCGACTCACAGAGTATATCACCACGCACAAGCCTTTTTAATAGAAGTGAATTTAATTTGACTAAAACAATGCAGCGGTCTAAGGGGTAAATCTCAGCTTGCTCTCTGATCCCTACGTAGTGTTCAATGTAGGTCGTGAAAAAGCGGGAGATACTAAATAATGGGCGCCTAAAATTGCATCATGTATTATTTTATTTGTTTATTTATTTATTTAATTATCATTATTAAATTGAATATATTGATAAAAAAAGAATTTAAATTAAAATTAATATTTTAAAAATATGTTATGTGTATCATACAATTTAAACATATATTGTAATTTTATTTTAATTAATTTGTATAATGTGTGAGGTATAAACTCAACTGATCCCATGCTCCCTTTGTAGTGCCCTAAGTAGGCCATGAGACAGTGGCTGATAATGAATAACGGGCGCCCAAGGACTGTATTATATTCTATATTAATATTCCGCTTTGGGCTGTAAGACTCGCTGTTTAGAGCTCTTTGCACCAGTTCGGATAAGAAGCCCTAGTGTCGTGTCCTACCTAGTGCTCCATGTAGGGAGTAGGGAGCCATTTGTATGGCGGCCTGGGTGAGGAGAGACTGTGCGACGCACTTCAAAGTTAAAGTCTCCTTGCCTTGTGTTAGAAACATGTCGGCACCCATGGAGCTGTTCTGCTGGAGAGGAGATTACAGTCTGCCCTCGGTGGACGTGGACTGTTTAACGGTTCTGGTAAGAGCAGAGAGAACCAAGCGCTGCTGGGTTTACTGCGTGTCTTTCAATGTAAATATGCAGTAGTTATGTGTCTGTGACATGGAGTGTGAAACTTTTTGTTCCACCTTCAGTACATTTACTATTCTAATAACGTCACCTTTTAAGGTGGAAGGGATAATGAATAAAAGTCTTTAAATCTTTATTTTTAATACCGACGGAAGGCAGTTAAGATAAAAATCACTGTGTCGATTACCTTCAATTCCCAACTTTTATTACTTGTAGTTTCTACAGTGAGAGGCTACACCCAGCAAACACAGCTACGTATTCACAACGTGGTAAAAACCACTATATTAGTCATTTGGAACGTTGTGTAAATATTGTCAGAAAGTCAAAATGAAACACTTTATAGGGTTGTCACAACGTTTTTGTGCAACATTACACTACCATTCAGCAACAGATTTGCAACATTCCAGAAGGCCCCTTTCATGTATTCTGCAACATTCTGACAACCTAAAATGTAATTACTCATTTATAGTCACAAAGTAGACATAAAGTTACATCACATTATGCAAATACTGTTCTATATTTCTCATAGTAACATTGTCAGTGCATTTTTCCTGATCCACATCATCAATCATTTTTAGTCTGTTACAAAATACGGACATTACTGTGGCCAGAACAGAGATACTTAAAAAACGTGATATCATAGATTAAATTATGTCATCCATTTTGTTTTCATATTTCAGCATAATTACATGATAATGTACTTGTCATAGTTTTGTTTCCAAAATTGCAATGATGCAAAACATAACTACAAGCATTACACAAACATAATAAATATCAGACAATCACAATAACATTCAGAATGCAGTTTAATCAAAAATAATTTTACAAAAAGAGTATGCACGTTTATACACATTACACACAAACACAAACATACACTCTTTACAACAGTTAAGCTCCATCCACTCACATTGAAGTTAAGAACAAATTTTAAACACAGAGCACAATAAACAGGAGTCAGTCAGAACAAAGTTCATTTATTCACACAACAAAAACAGTCTGATGAATTCTAAGGAACAGTGAGGTTGGAAAATGTTCATGTAGAAGTAAAGAAATTATAAGATGGTGATTCAGATTCCACTGGGTCTGAGTTCGCCAAAGGCTGTGGAGGGGAGGAAATGAGACAATTCAAAAGTGATGAACATTGCTTGTATCCCTATAATTGTGCTACAATTGCCATATAAGGAGCACTGTGTAAGATTTAGTGACATGTAGCAGTGAATTGGAAAATCCCTCCCTTCTGGTGCATCCCCATCTTCTCTGCACCTATCCAAGTTTTTAGTGGGGCTCATTCTTTCGTTTTTTTTTCTACTGCACAGATATAAGATATAAGTTTGGTGCATGTACTGAGAGCAAGGCAGAAAACGCATGTCTCGAGCTGCAGCACCTGCATGGCCAAACATCATCATCTATGAAAATGATCACTGAATTCATGTTCTGTGACTCTTGAACATAACCATCTAAAAAACTTTTATCTAATTTTTTATTGCTTTGGAGAGCGGCTCCTTGTTTGCACGTGGTCATGCACTGTGAAATGCCATGCATCCCAAAAGCCCCTGAGTGTTTATATCCAACAAAAAATAATGGAAATCAGCATGAAGCTTCCTGTCAATTTGCAAACCTACAGAAAAGTGATGTATGAAATTACGAAATCAATCCAAGGTTCAGATGGAGTTTTTGTATGTGAAAGTAAACCAACTATGAGCTTCTTGCCCAACCAATTCCAGAAACGATCCTAGGTGTGGATTTGAGTATATGGGACTGGAAGTATGAAAGGTTAACAGTAGAAGTGACTGACATCTGACTGGTACAATGACCTCATGCAAGCTGTGCAGTGTTTTTGCCTCCTTAAAGTATGTTTTACTGTCAAACAAATGTTGAAAAAATAAAAATCGGTGCATCCCTACTTCTAATACCTAATGATGCTTCTCATAATGCTTCTAGCACACAGATTTGTAGTTACAGGTGATTATACTCTAATAAGCATATGGTTTTATATTGCATTTCTGCTAATTACTCCCCTAAATCTTACACACTGCATGTTTCACTAGATTTTTACTTACATTCCCTTTTCGTCGTGCAATCCCTGGTGCATGCTTCAGAGTTTCAGCTATGTGAGCCTCAATGTCTGCTGCGTTTGATCCTGGTTGGCTTCTCATCACTGCTTCTGCATAGATGAAGCATACATTTTTAAACCCAATCAACATTGATTTTTTTCCATAAACATCTAAGCTCGCAAGTACAGAGAAATACACTCACTCATTATTACTCTGTAAATGGTTAGATTCTGAAGTGAGATTTTCCCTTTCCTTCCTTTCAGACTAAATGAAGCCCATATTCTTGAGGATGCAATTGTGCGCATTGTACGTCTTACTGAATCTCCAAGGGAATGCCCCCCTAAGGTGGCAAGGTACCTGACCTATGAAGAGAATTGTATAGTTTACAGTTTTAATTTTCCTATTTATTGGAAATATTTCAACTTATAAACAATGGATTGATGGTGCGTATGAGAGGGTTTGATGGTGTGTGTGAGAGAAAGTTTAATGGTGAGTGTGAGAGCGTTTGATGGTGTGTGTGAGAAGTTCAATGGTGTGTATAAAAGGGTTTGATGGTGTGTATGAGAGGATTGACAGCGTGTGTTAGAGGTAAGTTTGAAATGGTTATTTAGTAATGAAAATGGTTTTATATTTACATTGATAAGTCAAAAAAAAAAAACCTTTTACAGATTAACAATTAAATGGTTCTTTGCATCATGAAGGGTTTCTTCAGATTGATTGAAAATGTGCTATAGACGTTTTCTGTATAGTGCCTTTAAGAGAAGAGTTCTGTATGGCACCAAAAATGGTTCTATTGTTACAAGCTTAACATCATAACAATAGAAGATTACTTTTCTGAAAAGAACCATCTATAGCACATTCTCCATCAGTCTGAAGAACTCCTTCATGATGCAAAGAACCATTTAATCATGCAAAAGGTTCTTCGAGTGTTCAGGGTTCACACCATTTCCCTTAATAAAGAATCCTTATAAAACCATCAATTTTAACTGTGTAGTTGTCTATGCTGCATTTAAATTGGATTTGTAATTATGAATTTATTTTATATCATTGGATTAATTGAGCTTGTCACCATTTTTCTTTCTTCTTCTTCATCTTTCAGCTTAATTTCAATCTTATTAAAACCCTCCATATCATCCACAGTGACAAACTCCATATCCATTGGCACCTCACTTCTAGCATTAATCAGCTGTTTAAGGAGAAGGCTTTGTTCCTCCTGCTTCTGCAGTAGCTGGTCAAGTTTCATGAGGACATGCATTTGAAAATCTATGAAACAGAATTTTGTCAATATAATTTCCAAACATTATCAATAACATTAATGAACACTTACAAAGAAACTTACTGTCTCTTTGAGGAGAGCGCTCTGGTTGAATGGGTGGTCCTAAAATAATTGCAGAAAACATTTATATTCTTAATATTCTGTTAAAATTCCAACAGGCAAAGGCTGTGTAGTAAATTATTATTTTACTGGTTGTTTTCCATATAAACAAACATCACTGTCTGAGGGCTAATGCTTCTCATAGTCACAATTCAGCAACTGTTGAAATGCAACAGAGCCATTTCCACAGTATTTGCTATAATGTTTAAAAGTACAAACAAACAATTTTTTTGTTTTTCAGATATCAGCAGCCTGCATTTCTTGTCATTCATGCATGTTCTAAATCATTCCAATCAATGCCCACTCTTAATTATTCTAACTAATGCTGCTCTGTGTGTGTATGTATGTGTGTTTACTGCCCCTAATCCCTAGTATGAGAGTGTGTTCACTGCCATGAATGAGTTAAATGCAGTGGTCAAACTTTGTTGTACTATTGTACAATCATAAAGCATGTAAGAAGTAGTAAGATGTAATGCTTCAATCAAATCAGCATTTTGGCTTCCAATATTATATTAAGATTCTTCACTGACAAATATAAAAGTCACAATAAAGCCTTAAAACTAGTCAAGTAAACTAGAAAGAGTACACGAAACAATAATAATAATAAAATAAATAAATAAATAACAATGTACATTTTCCATACATGAAAACCAATACCAAACCTGCATCACAGAAAATAAAACAAAATGTATTCTCTGTAACTCACTTTGGGCCATTTCCAGTTCTCTACCCACAACCACAGGAATCTCGGACCCTATAAGTAACATAATAATGTCTACATTATTTCATTTATTTAAACATGCCAGATTTTTTTCCCTTCTATTATTGTTTGTATGTATATGTGCATGTGGCTGTTTGTTATAAAAAGAAAATAACTCACAATTCGGCAAACTTGCTGGTTCTCTTGCCATATCCAACCCTCTTTCCATATCTAACACAGGCAATATAAACATTACATATACATGAATGCATTCAGACATACAACAGTTTTAATATTGATCAAATAAATAATGCCTTACCTTGGTAGAGAGCACATCTTGTTTGTGCAAGAAAGTCAGACAATCTAGGTGGAGATCTAGCTTGAACTTTAGGACCCTTGGTAGGTTGGAAACTATCATCTGCAGCACACAGTTAAGTAATATTTACTGATATATTGAACACCAAATTCTTAATATATTAAGACACATTGCCCTTTAAAATACATGCATCATATTAAATATTTACCATCCTCACTGGCAGAGGTATAACACAAATAGCGAGATGGTGGCCTCTTTTCCCTTAGCTTCTTCCCACTCCCATCTGACTCCTCTAAACAAGAAGTGTTCTCTGCCTTCCTCATTAGCTGATGAGCTGTTTTATAATCAACTTTGCAAAGAATTGGTGCCCAAGAGTTAAAATATTTGCTTCTAAACAATTAACAATAATGATTACAATGAGCCTTCAGAAATTGATACACACCTGATGATTTAAAAACTCTGACTTCAAGTTTTTTCCACAACGCTTTGTCGGGCAAAGATCCACGTTGAATCAATTTTTGTTTATTTTTAGGTGGCCAGTAGCAAAAGTGTCCCTAAACATATAAGTGAAGTTGAATTACTTTGATGGGCCTCAACCTTTTTTTGGAAACTCTCATATTTGCTGCTTTCTAGATTTAATTAAGCAGCGATTTTCTACGTCATTCAAGTGAGTGTGTTTAAGGAAAACATCAAAATGTGCATGTAAGGGCTACTCTAAAGCCAGAACAGGAAGCCATAAAATTTACTAGCATTTCAAGTTTACTAGCAAGTAAGATCATGTTACATACTTTCAATACTACTCTTGAAACACTGGACAAGCTTTACAGACTGGTGACAAAAATCCAATTTAACAAAATAGTAAATTGCAATACACATGTCTAAAAATGTAAGGAGTATTGTTAATTTCATATTAGTGTTATATATTGAATGATCCTGGGATCAGGGACTACCTACCTTAAATCTACATTCACTGTTCTTTTATTAGCTCCACTGACCATACAGGAGCACTTTGTAGTACAGGACCCCCACAGAGGGTATGATTTGGGTGTTGGATCATTCTCAGTGCTGCAGTGACACTGACATTGTGGTGGTGTGAGTGGATCCGACACATCAGTGCTTCACACATCAGAGCTTTTAAAACCTATGCACACTCACTGTCCACTCTAATAGACACTCCTAACTTGTTAGTCCACCATGTAGATGTAAAGTCAAAGACAGTAGCTGATCTGGTGCTGCAGAGTTTGTATAGGTTTTCCTCTAGTCCATCAGTGGACACAGGATGCAGCACACAGGACACTGTTGGCTGGAAATTTTTGGTTGATGGACTATTCTGAGTACAGCAGTGACCCTGAGGGCTTTAAAAATTCAGCAGCTGTGTCTGACCTCTTGTGCCAGCACAACACACACTAACACATCACCAACACGTCAGTGTCACTGCAGCGCTGAGAATGATCCACCACCCAATTCATGCCTGCTCTGTGCATCCTGTAGTGGATCTGACCAATGAAAATCAGGGTGAAATCAGGATAAGAAAGTACGCAGAGAAACAGATGACTGCAGTCTAAATGTAGAACTACAAAGTGTTCTGGTGTTTTCAGTGGAGCTGATAAACTGGATGATGAGTATAGACACAAGGTAGGTTTTCCTAATTCAGTGTATAAATTGTTAACTACCTTAGTGTTTTAAACTGTAAGCTCTAAACTCTAACAGTATTTTAACTGAAATTAAGTTTTTTTTCAGCATACTGTAAAGTTCATACCTGTGTACAAACCAGTATGGATAGGTCAATTGTCATAGGTTTTGTTATAAAAACTACAAAAAACTGTGTACCAATCACATAATAATGGTATAGGAATTACATGCATTACATTAAAATAAAAATCTTACTTCAGATGTTCTCTCCACCCAGGAATCCGGGACAACAGCCACACTTCGCTCTTGTACAAATTCAAGAACTGAATACATACTGTTAACATATAAAAAAACATATATAAGTTGGTTATCTGATATTCTATTACACGTCATCAACTTAACCTTGAATTCATTATTTATTCCTTGTTTGTTCATTTACATATATACATAGTTCTTGTTATTGCTGGGACGGCTAGTTACTGAATGCAGTTCATTCATTCACTCCTTATGAAGAAGGGTAAGGTACAAAATATGATTTCCTCGGTGAATTTTGATTGCCCTTTTCATGATTTTATTTTTTGGCACCATCCTTATGGTCATGTCTCCACAGTGAAATGTATATGCTCCAATGAATGTTGAATCACATGGCTCCACAAACATTGGCATTGGTTGGCTATAAATGCGGCACAAATATCCATTCTTTGTGTCATCAACAATTTCACAACACTGTCCATCCACTGACAGAAAAGCATTATCTGGTGTGTGACAAGTGAATGTTTCTCCTCTTTTTTTGGTTTGTAATGCCATTCCTGTCTCACTCTCCCAAATTCTTTTTGCAATCTGCACTAGTGGGTTTTTAGGGGATCTAACCATTTTCTTCAGTGTCTGCAAGTAGTTCTCAAAAGGAAATCCAGAACAGTTATCCAGAGAATCATGAATGATTCCATCAGTTGCTATATGTAGCAAAGAATGCACATTGTATATTAAAAACTGAGATCCATATAGGTCCCTGCCTTCAGCTACAAAGTACTCCAAAAGACTTTGTGCATACATCCCATATTGTTTCACGTGGTCAGGACTTAACAAAATGCACAGTGCAACACTGAAACAAAGAAAATGCTCATATAGGTCTTGTCTAAGTACACCAGGCAAAACAACTTTACCTGTATATAGCATAAACTGTCTAAGTTCAGTTGCCTTCCATCTGTCTAGGTGTTTCAGACTCCTGGGTCTTCGGGCAAAACATGTGGGAATGTTTTTCTGGAGATCTATGAGCCTAGTACTAACAATTTCAACCTGTCCTGCAGACATCATTGTCTCCCTGCTTCGTCCTCTTGTCCAGATGAGTAGTAATTTTTTCATGACACCAAGACAAGTCTGGTGCATATAATCAATTGGAAAAGCTTTTACCATGTCAATTGGTAGTTCACAAAATGGTGTACCACCATGATGGTGTTCAGCTTGGCTCTGTGTACGGAATGTCCTATCTGTTCTGAGAAATAAGTGATCTATTTGTTGGTATGTCACAGTATTCTGCCAGGTGCCTCTCTGGTGACATCTATCACACCCATAGTAAGCAGAGTATTGCTTGGTGTTTTTAACCATTGCACGTGCAGGTGCATCACAGACAACACATTTTATTTTGATTTTGATATTCTTTCCTCCTATGTCAAAACCATTTTGTAGTACATCTTTTAGATCAGAAATGGCATCTTCAAGAAAGGACAAGTCTGTTGGTCTATGGTTTCCTGAGGTTAGAGTGAGAGGGAAGACAAATAATGGATCTAAATGCACTGCGCATAGCACTGGCCACAAGCAAGTTGCTGAGCTCTTAAATAGTGGCAGCCCATCAATATTTAGGGAAAGCTCCAAATACTCTAATGATGCTATTTTGTCCTGTGAATAGCGTTCCATTAGTCTTGACAGTTGGTGTCTTAATTGAAAATGTACATACTGCATTCCAGATTTAATTGTTGTTTCTACAGATCTAGCTGTCTTCAGAAGTGTGCGGGTGGTTAAAGGTACTGTTAAACCAACAGAGCTAAGGATTTTCAAAAGATCATCAACAGCCCTATGTGAAACACTGTTATCATTCACCCAGCATGCAAGCTGTTTCTGTATATCTTGTTTCAGCTCCTTTTTCCTCAGACTTGACTGAGAGGGAGTTGTTGCATTATATGTACATGTGTTACATGCAACACTGCAGCCAATCTCAACAGTGGCATCTTCGCTGTTTGCCTCAAATAAGGAATAATTGCAGTCAGTCTCATTGTCTTCCTGGCTGTATTCCTCAGACAAGTAAGGACTGCAAATTGTCCCTACAATAGGCTCCTGGCTGCTTGCCTCAGATATGAGAGAAGAAATTTTTATCATATTTTTTTCTGTTTTGTTTTCTGAGACCCCTAATCCTCCAAGAATTCTCCTGGCTGATCTCCATCTTTTGAGGTAGTCTTTCCTGCTCCATCCTCTTTTAACCATCCTTAAATATTAAGAGGTCCAATTTAAAGTCAGAAACTCATCAACTGTTATCACAAATCCATTATTATATTGCTGTAAAATAAGAGTGTAGGAGTGACTGGGTCATTAAATAATTTAAAATATAATTTACTCTGACATGCCAAATGTCGTAGAATAGCAGTTTGTGAATTGATTATTAAGTGATGTTACCTTAAAAGACTGTTTGAACGACGTGATAGTGGGTGCCAGACAGATGGGACATAACATTTTCAAAGTTTTGTGGCCACTTAATATTACTCAATCCATTGTACAGGGAATACATCATAGAAGGCATTACCACCCACAGTTTATAGCACAGTGTCCACCCACAAGAAGACCTACCAGAGTGCCTCTGTTCAAACCATGAAACCAAACACCACATTACATGGGCTCAGAAGGTTGCTAAAAGGACGCTAGAAGACTGGCAACATGTGGCTTGGTCCAATGAATCGGTTGTTTTGGACTGATTGTACAGTGTGTATGTGACCCAGACCCCATGAAGACATGGACTGGTGGACCTTGTGCTCCCATATCCTGCTGAAGCTAAAGAACATTGCACTGACCTGTGATCGCTTGTCTTGGTAAAGTCTTCGATTATGTATTCCTTGCACATGTTATACTGTAGATAGAGGAATGTTAAATGCCCACTCAACTTTGGAAGTGGAACATGCCATCTGTCTGACACATGCTCTCTTGCCTTTTCCAAACTCTGATAATATATGTCGCCTTGACATTAGCATGCTGGCCAATGTTCAACCTCACTCACAGGATAACACCTCACAATGTATACAGGTACGGGCATTGCCAAGTCATCCTCTGAGGTAACACTTGATAATCAATTTACATAACGCTACTCCATGACATTTGGCATGTCACTGTACATTAATAACTATCGCATTGGGAAAATAAATATTACAAACTATTCATTTACAGTATTTTTACATATTTGATTACATATTTTAAAAATTATTTGAACAATAAATTGATAAATAAATATACATTGATGTATAATGAGTTAATGCATGAGTTCATTATTCTGAATAATTCATTTTTGTTTAGAGCATCCTTGATAGTGTCCTAATTACCCGAGACCTGTAAATTTGCACATTAGTAGTATTTAAGTGTAGAATAGAAACGTTTTAAACATTTTAACTAAAGTAAATGGGTTTTACATTATTGAGAATATGGATTAAAAACTTTTGTATTATTATTCTAAACTTCTAAATGGTAGGTTAGACCTATACGCAATTATTAATTACGAGATGATAAATGTATTTCAACATGTGGACGACAGGAAAACGGAAAAAAGAAATGCACACATTAAGTCCAGCTACCTCATAGTATCCACATAACACAACAGCAAGTGAAATTGCCTACAATTTATTGTTTGGGCAGTTAAAAGGTAGACATACCAAGACATTTATGTGAAATGCGTCTGACTGAACTTACAGTGAGATGCGTTAGCATTTGCCAATTAACCCATTCATGGCACTCGCAGTCACTCAAACTCTCTTTTGTTCAGAGACACACACCTCTATCAACATTTCCCTCAGTTGTAGCTATACAGTACGATGGCAAAAAGACAAAAGTATTTTGTCTATTGTAGTCATAGGAGTTTTAGAATCAGAAGAGTCGACTCCCAACACCCTTTTGCCACACTAATACTCGTTTAAAACGTCAAAATAACTTCAGGACCAACGAAAAAGGCAGGCGACTATTGGAAGAGGTGTGGGACTCGAATGCTCTTTAAAATTATAGTTTTAAATATAAGTATATTAGTATAACTTATTAGTTATACGTTCTGTTCAGTAACATTAGCTAACTAGCTAACATCAATTGTACAAATAATGCTGATAAACTAAGCAAGAATACTGAGCTATCTACCCAGAATTGTCTGTAAATGGGGACTATGGTAGTACGTATATAGTATACAACATATACATTCGAAAATGTTCTAAAATTTATATTTTATAGTCATAATTTATAAATCACTCACCTGAAATCCTGTGAGACTTCAACGCAGCAACGGTTCTTCGCCAACTGACAAAAAATTGAATTTCTCTCGTGCCCTCTAGGAGCAGGTTGCAGAGAGGTGGACACAAGGTTGCAGCGGGACCAGTAGAATCTGATTCGCGCAGTTGTCATAACGTACTTCATTGGTTATGTTGGCACCAACCCACATAGTTCATAACTGCAACCTTTATCAATAGGTTGATAGAAAGTAGATGCAGGGTTTTATTGCCACCAACCTTAGTGCAACATATTAACAACATAGTAAGAGAGTGCCTGTTAAGTAACGTGGCCACCAACATAACCACAACTAAAATACAACGTTGTGTGGAAGTTGTGTGTTTGCTGGGCAGTGCACTTCGATCGTAGCGCGCCTTACAAAAAACTACAACTCCCATGGAACACGACGGAAGCTGACGGTTGGTGGAAAGCTTTAAAGGAGCAGTCAGAAATGATTAATGTTCCTAACTGATTCGCTTTCTTCTTATGAAACAGCCGTTACTCTGACACCTAGTGGCCAACATTTATTTCACGTGGGATGTTTGCTGTGTAATTTGTAGAAATCTTTTTGAGAAATAAAAGTCCCCTTCGTTTTTACGTTATTAGAGTGAACTGAAGTCAGGAGGGTAGTGAAGGATTTTAGACATAAACTCATGCAGGTTTTTACCAAACAGAGCTGTGGATTATGGGTATCAGCTGTCCACTAGCGTACAACGGTTGTACATTGCTTGTTGCGGTGCACTGTGGGATTCTTTGAGTGCAGTGAATATGATCAACGTTTGCAGGCACAGCTACAAAATGGTGGAACCCCAAAATAATGCACTATATTGTGAATAATTTCTGACACAACATTGGATTAAACCCCTAGCAGCCATAAAGTCCCATAAGGCCTTAAAAGTTTCCTAGCTGTAACTCGTCACCTTCACCTTAATTCAGCACACGCTGATCTATAAATATACAGTTAGTCCCGGCCTCTACCTTCATTCACTCTTTCACAATTTGTCTCCTGCTTGAAAGCCCCTCCCTGTAAGCTGACAGGATTGGTTGCCTCGGTATGGTGTAATAAACCCTAATATTCTAAATCTGTGTTTTAAGAATTTTCGGAACATGGCCGCCATGTTGCTAACCACTTATTTCAGTCAGGATATGTCTTCTAACATCTAAACAACAAAACCACGCAGGGTAAATCCTTGACTTAAACAATTACTTTATAAACATGATATATATTTCTGACTGAAACAGGACTTTTGGACTAGGTACTGGGTGGGATCATTTGTGAGGCCACTGTCGGTGAATTGTGTGGTGTGTTCTCTCTCTGGGACCCCCACAGTCCAGACACACGTTTGTAGGTGGACTGGATGTCCAAAAAGTGTCCATATGAATGAGTGAATATGTGAGTGACTGGGTGAATGTGTGAGGTGTTCCTACCTTATGCCCAGTGATTGAATATGAATAATGAAGGTTGTATTTGTTGTATTTTAATTGGTACAGGACAAAGACCTCTACTCACTTTAACCTTGAACTTTTGGTTTTAAAACAGAAAAGCCAATTTTTGTCCACAAAATTAAGCAGAAATATGAATAAATGTGACTATATATTGTTTTTTGACTTTGTTTCTATAAACTGTAGCCCACATGAGACGAAGATTCTGTCGTTCCTGAATGGACCTGCTTATGCTCCATAGAGTGGGTCCCCCACAAGGGGTGGTCATGTTAATAATAGGTTTAGCACAGTATTTGCTGACACATCCAAGCCACTAGGTGGCAGTTTCACAACATGATGAAGAACAATTTGAAGAATGAATTTCTCCCACTAAAGAGAAAATGACTGACAGCGTCCTTGGGCAAGACTCCTAACACTGCATTGTCCTACCTGTAACACCAGTAACCTTCTAAGTCGCTCTGGATAAGAACGTCTGCCAAATGCCTTAAATGTAATGCAACTGTCACATGTTTAGCTTTCGGTACGGACACGTTCAGATACCAGTCTACAGCTCTGACGTGTGTGACAACCCTCACAAAGTCCTGAAGTTGCTGGAAAAGTCTTGACCACCCCTGGATGACGGTCTCACCCTGCGGTTTCAGTAACTGATGCTTGTTCCCTGTGTTTTCTGAGCCGTAATGTATCTGTATAGTCTTTGAAACCCAGAGTGAGAGAACATCTGTAAGAGAAAAGACTGCTTTTGTTCTTTCAAAGGCTCGATGAGCAGAAACCAAGCGGAAACCTAGTGGAAACCAGAGAGGAGGGGGTGGGGGGGGGTACGTCTATTTTCCACAGCCGTCTTGGACCCACAAATGCGGCTTGAAACGGGAGACTACTTCAAGCAGGAGGATGCTGTTCAGTGCAAACCGCTGTGGCCGAGACTTCACATTATCTTCCACATTCAAACAAATCCAGTCTGGACTCAGTGGCTCTCCTCCATGATCCAGTAATCGCACATTCCTCTCCATTTCTGCAGACAGATTTCCCTGATACACGCTGCAGTTGTGCTACCTAGGACCTCAATACCACTGCGAGAATGTATCATATTCATAAAGACTGGAAACTATTCACCACCACCACCGAAAACGACCTCCATCTGAAATCATAAGTTGGATATTTTCTCCCCCAAATATATGCAAGTCTTCTTTTCCAGACACTCAGTTCCTCCAACACACATTGGGACACCACACAATCAGTAATCAACATGAAATTCAAATGAAACAAACTTCACTGATTGCGTGCATTAACCCACCAACCCACACACTGTGAAACAAGACCACCCAGTCAGTTCCCTCTGTGCTGCCTAAGTCAAAAAAACACGGGATAAAGCCGGCCGTTCTGATTCTGCTCCGCTTCTGATGTTAAGTACAGAGACTATAGAATGGCCCCGCCCCCTCGTCTGAGTCTGTCCAATCACGGCGCTGGACCCGTGTTTATGTGAGAGCGCAAAGACGAGGTTAAACTCAGAGAAGCAGACACAACGAGCGCGGAGAAATAAGAGCACTGAGTAAAAACGGAGAAGAAAGAGAACAGAGTGAAAACAGCTAAAAACCAGAGCTTCTGCTCCTCGCTCCTCACTGCTGTGCGCTCGGGGTCGGGGTGAACAGAGAGCGGCTCATTATCATTTAAAGGAACAGGTGCTGAAAGCGGGCGTTCTGAACAGGGGCTGTTTACACAGGGGGAGAACACTGCTGTGGGGTTTGGACCAAAGCAGGTCACAGACGTTTCTTTAAGAAACAGAACTGTGTTCCACTGTGGAGAAGAGGGAGGATGTGTCCCACTTAATGAAGAAGTTGTGGGACGTCACGTTTAACCCGTGCTAGGTGGAGAAAAGTGACTGTGCTGAAGCCAGTGGAGATTTATGGTTAAGTCAGTGAGTTCCCGGTTTAAACAGAAGGCCTCAGACCACAGTGGAATCCAGTGAGGGAGAGCCGTCTGAGCTTCTTTATCAGCAGTTTCCCCACAGTTTTAAACACGGTGGGCACACTGTAACCAAGAACGTTCCTCGGATTCCTCCCCACTCCTCTTCTTTGGAACTCATGAGTGCTTCAGGGAACACTGCACTTCCCACTTTCTCTTAAAACATAGTGTCATTTAGGCAATCAACAAAAACATGTCACTTGACCAACAGCCATAATGTTGTAGGAGCACTTTGTAGTTCTACAGTTATATACTGTAGTCCAGCTGTTGCTCTGCATACTTTCATATACCCATTTCCCCTGTTCTTCAGCGCTCAGGACCTCCACAGAGCAGGTGTGATGTGGTGGTGGATCATTCTCAGTGCTGCAGTGACACTGACGTGGTGGTGGTGTGTTAGTGTGTGTTGTGCTGGTGTAGAGTGGATCAGACACAGCAGTGCTGCTGGAGTTTTTAAACCCTGCGTCCACTCTCTGTCCACTCTGTGAGACACTCCTCCCTCGTTGGTCCACCTTGTAGATGTAGAGTCAGAGACAGTAGCTCATCTGTCGCTGCACAGTGTGTGTCGCTCGTCCTCCAGTCCTTCATCAGTGACACAGGACGCTGTCGGCTGGATGTTTTTGGTCGGTGGACTGTTTCAGTCCAGACACTGAGGGGTTTAAAAACTCCAGCAGCACTGCTGTGTCTGATCCACTCTACACCAGCACAACACACACTAACACACCACCACCACGTCAGTGTCACTGCAGCGCTGAGAATGACCCACCACCACATCACACCTGCTCTGTGGGGGTCCTGTTTGGGTCTTGATAATTGAAGAACAGGGTGAAAGGGGGCAAAAAAGTATGCAGAGCTACATATAGACTACTGTCTGTAATTGTACTACAATTGAACTACAAATTGCTCTTGTATGTTCAGTGGAGCTGATAAAGTAGACAATGAAAGTAGTGTTGTTGTACTGTTGCAGAAACCAGCAAGTCCACCAATGTCCTATAGCAGTGTAGCACCGCCCATTCACACTGAGGCTATGTATTTCAGGAGACGGCACAGCCAATCAGAACACAGCACAGTCACATACAGGAGATTTGACCTCTTTCTGTCTGTCTCTGTATTCCAGGCCTACGCCAAGTTTTCCGGCGCTCCGCTGAAAGTTCACCACATCACCAACCCCTGGAGAAGCCCCACAGGTGAGAATAGGGGGGGTCCTTTATAAAACATGGCCAAAGTCTGCAGATAACTATTACAATGAATGCAAACAGCTACATTAAGGTGTATCCATTGTGAGGAATCTTCATTCACCAAAACAGGATGCTCTGGAGCAGCTGCACTTGAGCAGTCCCAGTGCCACGCAGTGTTAGAGGGGTGTAAAGCCCACAGCAGTGAGCTTTGGAGTACCGCAGATCAACCCGGGGATGAGTTGGTTTGGTTTTTTTTTGTGTGATCCAGAACTAATCCTATAACATCAGCACCTGACCTCACGGACGTGGAGAAGCTGAAGGGAGGTGTTCCTTACGAAATTAACAATGGGAGGACTGATGGGAATGGAATGAGTCCGAGCTAACGCTAAAGCTAACTGCTGTGATGTTAGATGGTCCATCAGATATGGCTGAGCTACAGTATTTGTGGGGAAGTAAGACATTATTAAAAAAGCAATAAAATCAGGAATCTGTGTTAGATTTGGAAGGATTAGCGGTCGTACCGCACACCGCAGTGTTTAAAATTGTGGACTGCATCTCATAATGAGCACTGTATTTATGACGAGTGTGTGGTGTGTCAAATATCTGTTCTGTGTCTTTTAAGTACAAGCCCATAAAGTTAATTCATGTGCATTTATGAGAGCCAGAAGGAGGGGGCGCTCTGGGAGTTCACTGGCTGGTGATGTCACACTCTGAATACAGGTTGGGGGGGGGTTGGGGGTGGGTACACACAAGCCCAGTAGCTCACCGCGGAGTGAGTTTAGCGTTGAGTTTTGGGTTAAAAGAGAGGAATGAAGCTGAATACAGATAAAATACTCAGAAGGACCCTTGATTTGAGCCTTAATTTGCTGGAAAAACTATCATCTGCTGTGGTGTGTTAAACCACAAATGTCTGTTAGTGCCAGCTCTACTTCTAAACCGTGTAGAACTGTCTTATTTCATTTATTTCCAAACATATTTGTAGTTGCTGAAATTTGCTTCCTCCCAGAAACTAGTTTTTATTGTCAACACGTGTGCCGAGCTGTGCTGAGACGAACTGCACAGTGCCGAAAACCCTTCTCTTGACCCACACTCAGAGATATGAGGCTCACGCAGCCCGACAGTGCACCCCCCCACCACACCCCATGGTAATACTTTGTACAGTGATAATCTTTTGAGATGGACTGAAGATATGAAATATGTGGAAACCACTCACCCCTAATCTGTGCTAATTCTCTTGAAGCTGTTTAACTGGCAAAAGCACAAAGAAAAGACTTCCAATGTACTCGGTTATATTTTGTAAAATATAAAAACATTCAGTCCTGACATGTGCAGCGTAGTCCAAAAACAAAGCTGGGACTGAGGCAAAGTAAGAGTGGAATTCCCCCTATACGCAGGAGAATAATAGAAGGAGCATCCTCCAAAGACACACGAGGTCTTTGTGAGCAGAGAGAGGGGGTGTGGTTCATGATGTTGAGCCACAGTTTGTACAAATTAAAGGAAACAGGAAAATTTCAAAAGGAACAATTCTCAGTGCAGTGTTGCAAATATTTTTTTGCTCATATACCATCTATACACCTTAAAGACTAAGCACCAGCTCTATGAAAGTGTCATACAAATAAATAGAGTGGAGTTTGAGTTCCTAACTTGTGTTTATTGATAGTCAGAAAACATGTTATTTCTTACTAATTGAAGAAATAAGGTTTAAAAGACCGTTGCGCCCCCCCCCCCCAACGGTGTTGGGAAACTCTAATAGGCGTCTTGCCTGTGACGTAGATGGTGGACAGCAACTCTAGAAGCTGCACTTAATTTAATGCAAAATGACGAAAAGGTGTGTTGTTTTTTGCTGCAATCATTCAATGTACAGTGGGACATCTGTGCACAAATGGCCCAAAGATCCCAAAATATCCAGAAAATGGACTACATTTGTCCACTTTAAACGGACACTTTGGAAAGGACCATCCGCTCACTCCGTTATCTGTAGCTCATTTCACTGGCGCTTTTCCAACAATATGGGCATGTAAGGACCCCAACGAAAGGTGTTCAAGAGCCTCTGTAACATGGAGGTAAACAGGGTAAGGACACTCACTTCGCCTGTTTTAGTTGGTGTTAGTTAACGTTAGCTTGACTCGCTAAACTCGGTGGCTCAGATTATACTCGGCTACGTAGCTGCATTACGGAGGTTTATAGTGTCGGATGAATTCGAGTTCGACTTCGATCACATTTACAAGAATAACGGTACCTCTACATTTGAGTTTAGCTTATTGCTAGGCTATTGTCATGAATAATGTCGGTTATTTAGCTAGATACTGTCATAACAGTCAGTCATAACGGTGTTTTACCGCGGCGTTGTTCAGCTGTTGTCCACCAGTGACGTCACGGTCGCGTTCAAGAATTTCCGTAGCGAGCTCGGGTTTTTCCGTCAATTTAATAAAATTGTCAGTTTTAAAGCAAATTAAGCTGCTATTTTCATTTTAATTCATACTTATATATGTTCGTGACTAAAATAATGTGAAATATTCATGGAGGTCCATTAACTGGTGCTTAGCCTTTAAGGAATTTTGGAGAAACTTCAGTCTGTGGAGGGCAAGGCTGAACCCCACTGCCAAATGAGAGTGACCTTCCAGCCCTCAGACGGCACTGCAGGAGAAACAGTCATGGTGCTGTGCTAAATATAATCACATGAACCTAGATTAACTTGGAAAATTGTTGTCGTCTGGTTGCTTAAAGAAATGCCACCTGAAACATCTACTACACAGGAGAAAACCACACATGAACACTGAAACACTGTTGAGTTCCCTGTACCATGTCACGAAGAGAAGAAACAGACGTTGGTGCCTGTGGGCGGCTGAGCAGCTGAAGTCTTGTACTGAGCGAGAATGAGCAAAAAAATTAATTCGCAAAGCTGCAGCTATTAGTCTCTTCAGTTCCCAAATGTTTAAACAGTGTAGGTAAAGGAAAGGTGATATAAGACTCATCTGTCCCAACTTTTTTGGCGTGTGTTGCAGGCATTAACTTCTGAGTGTGTTTATATTTACAAAATACAACCGTGTTCTTCAGGGACAACACTTCTGCTGTTAAATTGTTGTCAAATTAAACTGGGAGATAATTAACATATGAAGAGTTTCTGGAGGTACTCTGAGTGTACAGTGGTGTAAACTTAAAGGCTAAGCACCACTTATTTCACATTATTGTAGTTAGGAACTCAAATTCCACTGTATTTATCTGTTTGACACTTTCATATCGCTGGTGCTTAGCCTTTAAAGAAACAGCCCGGTCTCATTGGTCATTGGTCTGTGAGCATGAGGGTGGAACCCTAGGGCACATGCTGACGTCTCCGTGGGTGAGCAGCACAGAGCCGTTGAGTCGTGAAGAGGCTGAATGGAGGTGTTGTGTCAGAGCTGATGGACAGATTAGACCCTGCTCTGTTTACTCCCACATTTAAGGATCAGAGGTCAAGAGGCCAGCGGTCAATGGGGCAAGCCTTCCCAGACTCTCTTAACCCTTTAGAGGCTGTGTTTATCTTAGTCCTCCACTGATTAGATCCTGCTGACGGCTCTCTCAGCACCTCTCCAGACTGGGACTGGTTTCATTAAACGGAAACAAGACTCGCGTTTGTCTAGGACCCATCACCGGCCAATGATTCATATAATAAATAAACACAGCAGTTTGTGGACATCTGCTCTTTGGGAAGGATGAGTCATGACAGGGACTTTGTTGGAACAATGCTATGAGGGTTGATTGCACTCAGCCAAGAGAACATTAGCATGGTCAGGTACGGATACTCCACTCCAGCTTGTTCCACAGATATCGGATTGAGCTCCATCACTTCAGAGAGAACAGTTTCACACGTTCACAGCCCACAGCAGGGGGCTTCATACCCCTCCAGCCCACATTTGGCATTGAGCTTGGCAGAGCGTCCCCTTCGTTCCAGCTCCGGTCGAGTGAACGCAACTGAATGTCTGTGTCCACCCCAGAGATGAAATTAGTTCTCTATTTATAAAGAGTCTACAAACATTTGGCCGTCTATGGCACGTTTCCACTGTGGCAGCAGACTCATGGGTGACTGTGACTGTGTTCCTCCGACAGGTGTTCTGCCAGCCTTAAAGACGAGAGAAGAGGGCAGTTTCTCTCAGCCAAGTAAAATCATCATTCAGCTCCGGAAACAGGTGAGTGACCTCTGCACTGACCCCACGGTCCAGCTCTGAATCGGTCACAGATTGTACAACAACAGGTGGAGGCTTAGGTGACAGTCAAGGTCTTCATGGGTTTTTTCAGAGCAGAAACATGACCTTGGAACTGCAGTTCTCTCTCCCTCACACACACACACACACACACACACACACACACACACACAAACCTGTTGAGGATGAACATGAAGCAGAGAAGCGTAGCGTGAAACACCCTGGAGTAGCTGCACATGGGTCTAAGCTCACCATGGTCTTTGCCAATTAAAGGCCTCAGACCTTTAAGGAACTGTCCTGAAATCAAGGAGGAGGGGGATTGTTACATAGTGCAGTTTCTGCTGTGCTGAGAAAGGAATAGCAAAGACAGAGACTCTGTTTTCAATAAATGTAATTAAATAAATGTAAAAAAAAAGTTAAATAAATGTAATAAATTACAGAGAAATGTTTATAAATTGTGAATCTGACCCAGTCAGAGGTAAATGGGCCCAAACAGCAGCTGGAAACATCTGGAAAAGTTTACTTTCTTCACAGAGAATTCTCTCATGCACACACACACACTGGGGGGGGGGGTCATCACTTAGTCCTCTTATCTTTAGCTGATTTTGAGTTAGCGAGTGTGTGGTGCCCTGTGATGGACTGGTGCTCTGTCTAGAGTGTGTTCCTGAACGGGATGAAGCAGCTACCGGAGATGAATACATGAATGAATGAACGTATGTCATGTGACCAGGGGTAACTATCTGATGAGCAAAATATTACCATAGCATAGAAATTAGCATATTAGCATAGTTACACTTGTGTGTAGTTGTGTTTCCTGTGTAATCAGCTCTTCATAATCCTCAGTGTGTATCACAGATTTATCCTTCTGTTCCTGACCAGAGCCCTCCAGCTCTCTGCTGTGTTTCTTCTGCTTCATTTAGGGTCTCTCCCTCCGTACTCTAAACATGTCAGAAGTCAGTGTGTGTTGTGCTGGTGTAGAGTGGATCAGACACAGCAGTGACTGCTGGAGTTTTTAAACCCTGTGTCCAGTCTCTGTCCACTCTGGTCCACCTTGTAGATGTAAAGTCAGAGACAGAAGCTGTGCAGCTGCTCCAGCGTGTCCTGTTTTGGTCCATGCTTTTCCATGAAGATTATCCAAACCCTGTTCACAGTGAGTGCACCGTAAAGTAATGGACGTGTGATGTCGTGCTCGGTTAACGGGCCGTAGATTCCCTGTCTTCACTCAGGGGGAAGCTCCTTGGCTCAGTGACTAGAGTCTGGCTCTCGAAGGTGTTGAAGGAGGAGAAACACACGCAGCCTAAACACTCCACATTTATCCAGACGCTCAGTTAAACAGAGATACATTAATACAGCTCTTTCTGGAGGGCAGCAGCTGCTGTGTAATCTCTCACAGTTGTCCATGACGTCCACTCTCAGGTCACAGCGTGGTCACCGTTAATCAAGAGCATGTACAGCTTCATCACGTCACACACAGAGCATCATCAGGCTGTGTGTGTCAGTAATGTCCAGCAGATGAAGCTCCACACTGGACAGAGCAGTGACTGTAAACACATGGACAGCACATTGTTTCTCAGAAGTGAAGTCAGCACAGGTCTAGCGCCTCTGTTGGCTGTTGGCGGTATGCTGTGTAGCCCTACCTTCCCCATTGTGTTTTCTATGATAAAGCAGGGCATTTTCGTTCTTATGTTTCTCTTCTAAATTCTCTGTCCTCCTCCAGCGTTTAAATCCACAGTTAATTTTCCCTGTGCTAACATTGGCAGAATTGTTTTCTCCCAGAATAAAAGTGAAGTTAGCTTCTAATTAAAACACTCTTTTCCAGAAGTTATTGATACTTACCAACTTTCACTACCAACTTCGACAGGGCAACAATGTGCAAATAAAAAATAGTGCAGCAGTTACATTGTGGCACGTACAGACATTTTCATTCCACCTTAAATAGTGCAGCAGTTATGTTCTGGCACCTAGACATTTTCATTCCACCTTAAATAGTGCAGCAGTTATGTTCTGGCACCTAGACATTTTCATTCCACCTTAAATAGTGCAGCAGTTATGTTCTGGCACCTACAGACATTTTCATTCCACCTTAAATAGTGCAGCAGTTATGTTCTGGCACCTACAGACATTTTCATTCCACCTTAAATAGTACAGCAGTTACATTGTGGCACCTACAGACATTTTCATTCCACCTTAAATAGTGCAGCAGTTATGTTCTGGCACCTACAGACATTTTCATTCCACCTTAAATAGTGCAGCAGTTATGTTCTGGCACCTACAGACATTTTCATTCCACCTTAAATAGTACAGCAGTTACATTGTGGCACATACAGACATTTTCATTCCACCTTAAATAGTGCAGCAGTTATTTTCTGGCACCTACAGACATTTTCATTCTACCTTAAATAGTGCAGCAGTTATGTTCTGGCACCTACAGACATTTTCATTCCACCTTAAATAGTGCAGCAGTTATGTTCTGGCACCTACAGACATTTTCATTCCACCTTAAATAGTACAGCAGTTACATTGTGGCACATACAGACATTTTCATTCCACCTTAAA
Organism: Hoplias malabaricus; assembly: GCF_029633855.1. NCBI lineage: Eukaryota > Metazoa > Chordata > Actinopteri > Characiformes > Erythrinidae > Hoplias > Hoplias malabaricus. The sequence goes on from NC_089805.1 coordinate 44,695,876, forward strand.
TAGTGCAGCAGTTATGTTCTGGCACCTACAGGCATTTTCATTCCACCTTACATAGTGCAGCAGTTATGTTCTGGCACCTACAGGCATTTTCATTCCACCTTAAATAGTGCAGCAGTTATGTTCTGGCACCTACAGGCATTTTCATTCCACCTTAAATAGTGCAGCAGTTATGTTCTGGCACCTACAGGCATTTTCATTCCACCTTAAATAGTGCAGCAGTTATGTTCTGGCACCTAGACATTTTCTTTCCACCTTAAATAGTGCAGCAGTCATGTTCTGGCACCTAGACATTTTCTTTCCACCTTAAATAGTGCAGCAGTCATGTTCTGGCACATACAGGCATTTTCATTCCACCTTAAATAGTGCAGAAGTTACACTGTGGCATCTACAGACCTTTTCATTCCACCTTAGAGCAGATACTACAATGTGACCCTGGAAGATGAGGTGGCGTACCATCGACAGAGAGAGTACAGCCAAGGAGTGTGCTGCTTATTTATAGATCTGTGTGTGCGTACTGAATGAAGACAGAAGTGGAGAGATACACCTGAGACACGTTTAAACATTATGGGAACCTTGGAATGACTTCTACATCAGTAACTGGACAGAGAGGAGTGTGTAGGGGTTTAGTCAGTGATGGGAGGGTAATAAAGACAACCTGTTTAATTTTAGTTTCTGACACTGTCTGAGGTTCTGTCTCCAAACATTGACCAAAGTGCATCACAGAGCTAAAAACAATGGACCTGGGTTTTGTTGTTTGTGTTGGGTTTGTCTTTTGTGAGATTTCTTGTTGATGTGATTTAAAAACATTATTTTTGTTGTTGTTCTTCATCAGAAATATAACGCAGACTACGACCTGTCGGCGAAAGAAGGAGCAGACACTCTGGCCTTCGTCTCGTTACTGGAGGAGAAACTACTGCCAGCTCTGGTGAGAGAGAGGGGGAGAAGTGGTGGGAAAGAGATGAGAAATAAAGAGCTGTAGGGAAAATTAGATACTCGTAGATGGATGAATGGATGTCAGAAAAGCAGTTAATTAATCCCAATGCAAACATGCAACTGCAACACCATGGTACAAATATTATGTCTTTTTGCTGATATACTAAAATACTTATATTTATATAGTATAACACACACACACAGTTGTTCTGTGACACTCACCAGTGCGCAGTGGCTCATGGTGAAGGCGTCTGTAGTGTTTTCTCCGGACGGTGGTTTAGATGTGGTTTAAACTAAAGCCTTTAAACGGTCCACTTTGTTTCCTCTGGATTCCCAAAGAGCACCCTGCAGCTTCCAGAACATCACACACTCTGTCATTAGACACGAAACCCAACTTTACCACCACAAACTCACTTCTGAAGGATGGAGGCCCATTCTATCATACAGAATATCATCACTGTCCAAAGAAAAGCATGTACTTTTACAGGGGAATGGAAAACAATGGGAAACGAATGAATTCCAAGTCATTTTGGAAATCATTGTCATGATAATTTCACACGATGTGAAGGACATATGCTCGATGTTCAAATGATGTAGTAAAGTAAAGATCCACAGAAATGGAGACATGTTTATCACTGTAAGAGCGACAGTAACTGTCTGCACCTACTTAAAATGGGTATTGTTTAATATTTCAAGATGCTGAGGTGCTGCGGGTGGTCTCACTGTCAGGGTCCTGGGTGGGATCCTCCCCTCGGGTGACTGTCTGTGAGGAGTGTGCTGTGTTCTCCCTGTGTCTGCGTGGGTTTCCTCCGGGTGACTGTCTGTGAGGAGTGTGGTGTGTTCTCCCTGTGTCTGCGTGGGTTTCCTCTGGGTGACTGTCTGTGAGGAGTGTGGTGTGTTCTCCCTGTGTCTGCGTGGGTTTCCTCCGGGTGACTGTCTGTGAGGAGTGTGGTGTGTTCTCCCTGTGTCTGCGTGGGTTTCCTCCGGGTGACTGTCTGTGAGGAGTGTTGTGTGTTCTCCCTGTGTCTGCGTGGGTTTCCTCCGGGTGACTGTCTGTGAGGAGCGTGGTGTGTTCACCCTGTGTCTGTGTGGGTTTCCTCCGGGTGACTGTCTGTGAGGAGTATGATGTGTTCTCCCTGTGTCTGTGTGGGTTTCCTCCCACAGTCCAAAAACATACACACATCCTCTTTCATCATTTTTTGACTTTACAGTGTTTGTTGTTTAATAAAAACAGGGAAAAATACAATACGACTAACGTCAGTTTATGTAACTTTTTGTTGGTTAGTGGCAAAATATTAAGGAAAACCTTGTATTTTCATCTACATTTCCATCACTTGCCCTCCTCCCGACACCACCTCTCTCTTGCAGCTGATGAACCAGGGGATCATTGTCATCTTCTAGTGCTACTACCTTAGGCGAACACTTAGACGTGCTGTAGTTAACAGCAGAACTGGATGAACACTTCGCAGTCTGTGACTTTTGGAAGGAATACAACGTATACAAATCCCGTAATGAATATAAACGCCACTTGGATTGGTGTTTCGAACACGGGAATGAATGCCTTTTGAGAGAAGCTGTGCCCTCCGTTTCTTGACGACTTCCAGAGCTTTGACAAGGTGGACGTGAACAGAGCCTAGGTCAATGAGCTGCACACGGACTTAGAGGAAGTAGACTTGGTCTCCATATTTAAGGCTGATGATGGAGGAGTTGATGGATCTTCAGGAAGAGCAGCATCAGGAAGAACATCAGGAACCACTTTTAAAAAGGGTTTATGTGACAGAAATTAGTTTTATTTTGAAGGAAATATCAACGTAAATTGAGGTGTTTCTGTACTGGTAGGTGGCCAGGGCCTGCTCCTGGCTGTGTCCAGTGATTCCGGGTAGGCTCTGGAATTCGTGATAATATCCTGAGGCACAGTAATCTGGCCTGGGTTTATAGACCTTCACCATATCAACACATACCCTGGAACTAGAGTTCTCAACCATAATCGAACAGTGTTTAACCTGTGAGATGAATGAAAATCCATTGTAGAGTGTGTGTGTGTGTGTGTGTACACATTGTTTGTGAAGCATCCAGACTCCCCTAAGGGCTCCATTAACATTAATTAGACCCACCCTGTGCCTGTGTGCTGTGTTTAATGAGCAGGATCACAAGCTCTGTGCCTCTGTGGAAAGTCATTAGAGGTGAGTTCTGAGTGAAAACCACATTCAGGCTCATTTTTTAAAGGTTTAATAAGCTCCTCTTACAACCCCAATTCCAGTGAAGTTGGGACATTGCGTAAAATGTGAAAAAAAACCCAGAATATTATGATTTGCATATCCTTTTCAACTTATATTCAATTAAAACACTACAAAGACAAGATAGTTCATGTTCAAACGGATAAACTTTATTGTTTTCTTTGCAAATATTCACTCATTTTGAATTTGAGGCCTGCCACACGTTCCAAAAGAGTTGGGACAGGAGCAACATAAGACTGGGAAAGTTGAGGAATGCTCAAAAACAGTTTGGGACATTCCACAGGTGAACAGGTGAACTGGAAACAGGTGAGTGTCATGGTTGGGTAAAGGGAGCATCCCTGAAGGGCTCAGTGATTCAGATGCAAGGACGGGGTGAGGTTCACCACTTTGTGAACAACTGTGTGATCAAATCGTCCAACAGTTTAAGAACAACGCTTCTCAACGTACAAACGCAAGGAATTTAGGGATTTCATCATCTCCAGCCCATAATATCATCAAAATATTCAGAGAATCTGGAGAGATCTCTGCAAGTATGAGGCAAGGCCGAAAACCAACATTGAACGGCCTTGACCTTCGAACCCTCAGACGGCACTGCATTAAAAACCGACATCATTCTGTAACAGATTTCACCACATGGGCTCAGGAGCACTTCAGAAAACCACTGTCAGAGAACACAGTTCCTCGCTCCATCTACAAGTGCGAGTTAAACTCTACCATGCAAAGCTAAAGCCATACATCAACAACACCCAGAAACACCACTGGCTTCTCTGGGCCTGAGCTCATCTGAGAGGACTGACCCAAAGTGGAAAGTGTCCTGTGGTCTGACGAGTCCATATTTCAAATTGTTTTTGGAAACCATGGACGTCGTGTCCTCCAGGCCAAAGAGAAAATGGACTGTCATCAGTGCAAAGCCAGCATCTCTGATGGTATGGGGGTGTGTTAGTGCCCATGGCATGGGTAACTTGCACATCAATGAAGGCACCATTATTGCTGAAAGATACAGGTTTTGGAGCAACATATGCTGCCATCCAAGCAACGTCTTTTTCAGGGAGGTCCCTGTTATTTCAACAAGACAATGCCAAACCACATTCTGCATGTGTTACAACAGTGTGGCTTTGTAGTAAAAGAGTGCGGGTACTAGACTGGCCTACCTTCAGTCCAGACCTGTCTACCTCTGAAAATGTGTGGTGCCTCATGAAACGCAAAATAGCGCAACTGAAGTTGTACATCAAGCAAGAATGATTGAACAAAGCTTCAACAATTAGTATCCTCAGTTCCCAAACTCTTACTGAGTGTTGTTAAAAGGGAAGGAGATGTAACACAGTGGTGAACATGCCCCTGTCCCAACTCTTTTGGAACATGTTACAGGCCTCAAATTCAAAATCAATGAATATTTGCAAATAAACAATTGATGTTTATCTTGCTGTTTTTTTCCCACCAGATTTACACACAGTGGGTGGACGCTAAAAACTATGTGGATGTGACGCGGCGGTGGTACGCTGAGAACATACCTTTCCCTCTGAACTTCCTTCTGCCCAACCGCATCCACACACAGCAGCTGGAGAGACTCCGACTGAGCAGAGGAGAACCCATTCTAGAACCCGGAGAACAGCTGGAGAAAGAGGTCAGGAGCTGGAGGAGTAGATTCAAATGAATCAGTGTTTTCTTTAAGGTGAAAACACTAACGATCACCCACAGAGCTGAACATCCGCAGTTATATTCCTAAACTAAAAACAAACATGATCGTAGAGTTAGGACTCCACCTCTGTTCACACATTCACGGAAACATATTTATTTACTGATTTGTGTGAATCTGATGTTTGGCCTATTACATGACTCAGAAACGGATTGGATTGGACCATATGAGGAAATGTGAATTTGTTTGAACAATCAGAGCAGCACTCATGAAATTTGACTTCAACATACTGTACCGTTCCACTTTAGAAGACGCAGAGCTTCTGAACGTGAACAAACCAGAGAGAACAGCATTTCCACACAATCGTACATGGTCCTGTTACATGGTGCTTAGTTTACACTGCTGACTTTGTAGGGAACAGGGAGCAAGGGAGCTCACTAGGTATTGAGACACATTGTGTACATTTACCTTCTTGATTTCTCATTGGTTTAACCTGAGCTGTTTGTGGTGGAGCAGAATGACTTCAGTGATGGTTTGATGTCGTGATGTTTCCTCAGCTGTACCAGGACGCGCTGGAGTGTATGACCCTCCTGTCTCAGAGACTCGGCTCTCAGAAGTTCTTCTTTGGAGATTCGTAAGTGATTTTAATGGAAAATGCATTATATACCTACACACTGATTAGCCGTGATATTAAAGCCACCCTATTCTACACCCATTACCCATTTTATCAGCATCTGCTGTATCTGATCCACTCGTATCAGTGTAACACACACAAACACACCACCACCACATCAGTGTCACTGCAGGAAAGAGAATGGTCCACCGCCCAAATCACACCTGCTCTGTGGGGGTCCTGTGCGCTGAAGAACAGGGGAAAAGGGGCTAATAAAGTATGCAGAGCAAAATACACACTACAGTCTGTAATTGTAGAACTACAAAGTTCTCCTGTGGGATCAGTGGAGCTGAGAGAGTGGACAGTGAGTGAAGAAACAAAAAGGTGGCTGGAATGTTCTGGCTGAGACGAGTTACACCTAGACATCAAAGTAGAAAGGGGGTGTTTCTGATAAAGTGGCCAGTGTGTATTAGTAGAAGTGTTTTCACCAGTACAGAGGTGGTGATAGATGTGCTGTGCTCCTGCAGTCCCTCCTCACTGGATGCGTACGTGTTCGGACACCTCGCCCCCTTGATGAAGATAAAGCTGCCCAACGGAAAACTGCAGCAGCACCTCAACTCCCTGAACAATCTGAGACAGTTCTGCAGCGACATCCTGCTGCTGTACTTCCCTTCGGAGAGCAGAGGTCTGTATTTCCTCTTTGTGAAGATTATGAAACAGTGAAACTGAGTGAGTAAATTATAAACACGGCCTGAGCTTTATTACAGTTCCCCAAGCACTGGGCTGTGAAGCCGGGGAACTGTTCTCTGGAGTGAAAGTACCTCATCCAGTAGCTTGGAGTTTGAGGTCCAGAACTAATCACCCAACATCTCTACCTGACTTCTCTAATGTTTGTGTCTGAATGCCATCAGATCCTCACAGCAATGTTGCACTACATCAAGTTTACTTGTTTACTGTCATTTCGATCCTGTTTGTCCTTCTTTTGTCCAGATGTGCCGTCCAAAAAGGTGTCTGTCCACTCGGAGGGCGGAGACTTTGAGAGTGAGCCACACAAGCTCCGGAACCAGGTTCTGTCCGTGCTGTTCGCTGTGGGAGCCATGGTGGGATACGCCCTCCTCAGCGGCATCATCTCCATCCAGCACACACCGTCTCAGCTGGAGCAGACACACACTGACCCGGTGGAGGAGGAGGAGGAGGAAGAGGAGGAGGAAGGGCAGAGGGGGGAGTGAGAACGAGGATGAGGGACCTAGAGCACAAGTGAGGAGGGACAGTGAAGGACAGATGGACTTGCTTTGCTGCTAACATTGGGCTGTAATTCAGAGTGAAAGTGTACAGTGTGAACACCCCCATGTAAACAAATGAATAAATAAAATGGGTCAGGCCCAAAATGGAAACATAGTAAGACTGTAATTCTGTTGACAACTAATATTACAGAAGGCTTACTGCTCTACTGCTCAGTTTTGGAAAGGTTTTTGCAGCAAAGCCGAAGCTCTGCTTTTTAGCCGTTTTCACTTGGTTCTCTTTCTCCGTTCTCGTTTTCTGTTTTTACTCAGTGCTCTTATTTCTCCGCGCTGGTTGTGTCTGTTTTGCTGAGTTTAACCTCGTCTTTGCGCTCTCACATAAACACGGGTTCAGCGCTGTGATTGGACAGACTCAGACGAGGGGGCGGGGCCATTCTAATGTCTCTGCACTTGATGTCAGAAACGGAGCAGAATCAGAACGACTCCTGTGTTTTCAGATTTGGGCAGAGCACAGAAAACTGACCGGATGTGTCAGATTCACACATTAATTTGAACAAAAACTGAAATGCTTCCCTTTTTAAAGAAGAAATTAGTTGTTTTTAGTAATTTACCAGATGTGTTTCGAACTGATATCAGTCGTTAAACCTTACATTTCTGTCTCTGTAACTTCTGGATTTTAAAGATGAAGTGGTTACTGAGAGGGGTGGCATGGTGGCACAGCAGGTAGTGTCGCAGTCACACAGCTCCGGGTGACTGTCTGTGAGGAGTGTGGTATGTTCTCCCCGTGTCTGCGTGGGTTTCCTCCGGGTGACTGTCTATGAGGACTGTGGTGTGTTCTCCCCATGTCTGCGTGGGTTTCCTCCGGGTTACTGTCTGTGAGGAGAGTGGTGTGTTCTCCCAGTGTCTGCATGGGTTTCCTCCAGGTGACTGTCTGTGAGGAGAGTGGTGTGTTCTCCCAGTGTCTGCATGGGTTTCCTCCAGGTGACTGTCTGTGAGGAGAGTGGTGTGTTCTCACCGTGTCTGCGTGGGTTTCCTCCGGGTGACTGTCTGTGAGGAGTGTGGTGTGTTCTCCCTGTGTCTGCGTGGGTTTCCTCCGGGTGACTGTCTGTGAGGAGTGTGGTGAGTTCTCTCTGTGTCTGCGTGGGTTTCCTCCGGGTGACTGTCTGTGAGGAGTGTGGTGTGTTCTCCCTGTGTCTGCGTGGGTTTCCTCCGGGTTACTGTCTGTGAGGAGTGTGGTGAGTTCTCTCTGTGTCTGCGTGGGTTTCCTCCGGGTGACTGTCTGTGAGGAGTGTGGTGTGTTCTCCCTGTGTCTGCGTGGGTTTCCTCCGGGTTACTGTCTGTGAGGAGTGTGGTGTGTTCTCCCTGTGTCTGCGTGGGTTTCCTCCGGGTGACTGTCTGTGAGGAGTGTGGTGAGTTCTCCCTGTGTCTGCGTGGGTTTCCTCCGGGTAACTGTCTGTGAGGCGTGTGGTGTGTTCTCCCAGTGTCTGCGTGGGTTTCCTCAGGGTGCTCCAGTTTCCTCCCACAGTCCAAAAACACACGTTGGTAGGTGAATTGGTGACTCAAAAATGTCCGTAGGTGTGAGTGAATGTGTGTGTGTGTGTCTGCGTTGCCCTGTGAAGGACTGGCGTCCCCTCCAGGTTGTATTCCCGCCTTGGCACCAATGATTCCAGGTCGGCTCTGGACCCACCGTGAGCCTGAATTGGATAAGGGTTACAGATAATGAATGAATGGTTTGCAGAGAGAGTAGTGGAGTCCTGGTGATCTTCTCAGCAGTCTTCACCACTGTCTGCAAGCGTTTTCGGTCCATCACAGTCGTGCTGCCGTACCACACGGTGATCTCACATTCCCATTTATTGAACGTGGAGGACACTTCCCAGGACCTGTGTTTTTTTCACGGAAAACAGGACAAAGGTTTAAAATCTAAAACATTTTGTCTAAAGTGATGATCTGAAGTGAAGTTTTCCCGTTAGTGGAACAGAACTCGGGAGCCCCTCAGATCTGTGGCTCAGTTTATTGGCAAGAGCAGGAGCTTCTGGGGCTGTGTGAATAATATAACGTGTTCACATTTGTCCAGAATTCTTTGAATCTAAATATTTATCTTCAGCAAACGCAGAACTTTTGAGCAGCTGCACTGTAAAAACATCTGTAATTAAGTGTGACATCTTAAAACACCTTAAATCCAGTCCGTATACTGTTTATGATCATGATTATTATCTATAAGATTGTGTACGTTATGATGTTATGTAAGAATATTATATCATTCTATCATTTTTCAGTGTATTTCTCTAGTTTCCTTTTAGACCATCAGTAATATTTCGCCTGTGGGGGTTCAGTGGGGGACCTGGCAGTGGCGGATGCTGGTCTTTCAAGGAGGAGAAGCTCAGTTGAGGCCTACGTCATAAAATGTGTTGGTTTATTTATAATAAAATGATCTGTGACCCTGTCGTACCAACAAGGCGTCTTTTCCAGGGACTTGACTAGTGTCCTCTCAATGGCCAGCAGAGCTAGGCTGCTTAAACGGCCTTGGCCCATGTGAAGTGTGTCCGCCTGTGAGTGCTTTGTGACGGTGGAGGGGCTCAGCAGCACCCGCTGGACAGAAACTGTGATAGAAGTCAGAAAGAGTGATAGAAGTCAGTCTCCAAACAAGCAGCTACAAAAAACCCCACCAGAAATAGAAGCTCAATTTGTCACTAGTCGTTTTTAACAAAGAAAATGCCACTAAGAGAATTAACAAAGTCTCTGGTTCAACTCAGAACAGAATGAAAATGTAACGCTCCCACGGATCTTTACACCAAAGGATCGCTGATTCGCTCATTTCGCTGTCAATCAAAAAGGGATTCAGCCTCAGACAGATCATCCAATCATCATGCAGAAGCTGAGCGTCCGGGCCAGCCGAGGCCAGCCCACTGCCCCATAGACCCCCAGAGACGCTGAGCGTCCGATGGGCGGGACAAAGCCCAGCATTTATCCAATGACTCGTCTCGTTTCGCTGCTTCACTATTGAACTCTGTGGACGCTCAGTGTCCTCACTGTTTAAAGCACTGTGAAGCTGTGGGAATGATTGAGAGGAAACCACTGTCTTTACCAGTGATAAGAAGCTGATTCTGAACAAATGTTGAGCGCGTTGTAGTACATATTTATTCAATGACATGTACACAACAGTATATATTTGATCACTTATTTTTTGACATTTTAGGGGAAGCTGAGCTACCCTTGCAGTCTTAGAGCAATCGCCTCTGGGACCTGGTCATTTCAAGAACAGGGTGAAAGGAGGCTAACAAAGTATGCAGAGCAACGGTTGGGCTAAAGACTCTAATTGTAGAACTACACTTAAGTACATATAGTCAGTAGAGCTGACACACACACACACACACACATTTTAATACAAATAAATATACTATTTTAGGCAAGGCAAGTTTATTTATAGAGCACCTTTCATACAAGTGCAATTCAAAGTACTTTACAGAGTCAAAAGAAACAGTAAAAAGCAGTTAAATAAAAAAAAATGAATAAAAGTAATTTAAAACGATTAAAATAGAGAAAAAGAGAGAAATGATTAAAATGATTCAAACAATTACAATAAAATAATACATGAAAAAACTAGTGTCGATCCAGAATAAAAAGTGTTTCAAACCGAGCTGTAGCTGCTCACACAGGAACGTTTAAAGCCTTGATTTAAAAAGTGTCTAAAGTCAGGGCTCTTCTAATGTTCTCTGTCGGTTTAAATGACAAATCATCTGCCTACGATTGGATAAAACCACTTTAAACAAGCTTCAGTATGTGGAAATTATATTCTAGTACTTTTAGGATAATTATTTGCTATATTCACTGGGTTTAATGGGAACGTCCATGATTCTGGGTAAATGCAGTTCTCTCTGGTTTGATTGCGTTCAGAAGCTCCACGTTTTTTGTGGTGGAACTCGTCTGAACGAGACCTACGTCAGAACTCGTTATTCACTGTTTGAATTCCCACAGAAACACATTTGTAACCCGAGTTGTTTAGTCTTTTAGCACTTTCGCTCTGTGTTTACTTTCATGCAACTAGCGCTCTTCTGAATTCACAGTGGGTTCCTTAAATAATCTGAAACAGCAAAAGTAAGTCAATATTAACCACCTGTGGAACAGGAATAGAGCAGGAAGAGAGACAGTGTGAGAGAGAGACAGAGATACAGAGACAGAGTGTGTGAGAGAGACAGTGTGTGTGAGAGTGAGAGAGAGTGTGTGAGAGAGACAGATACAGAGACAGAGTGAGAGAGAGAGTGAGAGACAGTGTGAGAGTGAGAGAGACAGATACAGAGAATGAGAGCGAGTGAGAGAGAGAGTGTGTGTGAGAGAGATACAGAGACAGTGAGAGAGAGACAGATACAGAGAATGAGAGAGACATTGTGTGTGAGAGAGAGACAGAGATAGAGTGAGAGAGACGGATACAGAGAATGAGAGAGAGAGTGAGAGAGACTGTGTGTGAGAGTGAGAGAGACAGATACAGAGACAGAGTGAGAGAGAGAGTGAGAGACAGTGTGTGAGAGTGAGAGAGAGACAGAGATACAGAGACAGTGAGAGAGACAGATACAGAGAATGAGAGAGAGAGTGAGAGAGACAGTGTGTGTGAGAGTGAGAGAGAGACAGAGATACAGAGACAGTGAGAGAGAGAGAGTGTGTGAGAGATACAGAGACAGAGTGAGAGAGAGAGTGAGAGACAGTGTGTGAGAGTGAGAGAGAGACAGATACAGAGAATGAGAGAGGGTGAGAGAGACAGTGTGTGTGAGAGAGAGACAGAGATACAGAGACAGTGAGAGAGAGACAGATACAGAGAATGAGAGAGAGAGTGAGAGAGACAGTGTGTGTGAGAGTGAGAGAGAGAGTGTGTGAGAGAGACAGATACAGAGACAGAGTGAGAGAGAGAGTGAGAGACGGTGTGTGAGAGTGTGTGAGAGAGACAGATACAGAGACAGAGTGAGAGAGAGAGTGAGAGACAGTGTGTGAGAGTGAGAGAGAGACAGATACAGAGAATGAGAGAGAGTGTGTGTGAGAGAGAGACAGAGATACAGAGATACAGAGACAGTGAGAGAGAGACAGATACAGAGAATGAGAGAGAGTGAGAAAGACAGTGTGTGTGAGAGAGACAGAGATACAGAGACAGTGAGAGAGAGACAGATACAGAGAATGAGAGGGAGAGTGAGAGAGACAGTGTGTGTGAGAGTGAGAGTGTGTGTGAGAGAGACAGTGTGTGAGAGTGAGAGAGAGACAGATACAGAGAATGAGAGAGAGTGTGTGTGAGAGAGAGACAGAGATACAGAGACAGTGAGAGAGAGACAGATACAGAGAATGAGAGAGAGTGAGAGAGACAGTGTGTGTGAGAGAGACAGATACAGAGACAGTGAGAGAGAGACAGATACAGAGAATGAGAGGGAGAGTGAGAGAGACAGTGTGTGTGAGAGTGAGAGTGTGTGTGAGAGAGACAGTGTGTGTGAGAGAGAGACAGAGATACAGAGACAGTGAGAGAGAGACAGATACAGAGAATGAGAGGGAGAGTGAGAGAGACAGTGTGTGTGAGAGTGAGAGTGTGTGTGAGAGAGACAGTGTGTGAGAGTGAGAGAGAGACAGATACAGAGAATGAGAGACAGTGTGTGTGAGAGAGAGACAGATACAGAGACAGTGAGAGAGAGACAGATACAGAGAATGAGAGAGAGTGAGAGAGACAGTGTGTGTGAGAGAGAGACAGAGATACAGAGACAGTGAGAGAGAGACAGATACAGAGAATGAGAGGGAGAGTGAGAGAGACAGTGTGTGTGAGAGTGAGAGTGTGTGTGAGAGAGACAGTGTGTGAGAGTAAGAGAGAGACAGATACAGAGAATGAGAGGGAGAGTGAGAGAGACAGTGTGTGTGAGAGTGAGAGTGTGTGTGAGAGAGACAGTGTGTGAGAGTGAGAGAGAGACAGATACAGAGAATGAGAGAGAGTGTGTGTGAGAGAGAGACAGAGATACAGAGACAGTGAGAGAGAGACAGATACAGAGAATGAGAGAGAGAGTGAGAGAGACAGTGTGTGTGAGAGTGAGAGAGAGAGTGTGTGAGAGAGACAGAGACAGAGTGAGAGAGAGAGTGAGAGACGGTGTGTGAGAGTGAGAGAGAGACAGAGATACAGAGACAGTGAGAGAGAGAGAGTGTGTGAGAGATACAGATACAGAGACAGAGTGAGAGAGAGAGTGAGAGACAGTGTGTGAGAGTGAGAGAGAGACAGATACAGAGAATGAGAGAGAGTGTGTGTGAGAGAGAGACAGAGATACAGAGATACAGAGACAGTGAGAGAGAGACAGATACAGAGAATGAGAGAGAGAGTGAGAGAGACAGTGTGTGTGAGAGAGAGACAGAGATACAGAGACAGTGAGAGAGAGACAGATACAGAGAATGAGAGGGAGAGTGAGAGAGACAGTGTGTGTGAGAGTGAGAGTGTGTGTGAGAGAGACAGTGTGTGAGAGTGAGAGAGAGACAGATACAGAGAATGAGAGAGAGTGTGTGTGAGAGAGAGACAGAGATACAGAGATACAGAGACAGTGAGAGAGAGACAGATACAGAGAATGAGAGAGAGTGAGAGAGACAGTGTGTGTGAGAGAGAGACAGAGATACAGAGACAGTGAGAGAGAGACAGATACAGAGAATGAGAGTGAGAGTGAGAGAGACAGTGTGTGTGAGAGTGAGAGTGTGTGTGAGAGAGACAGTGTGTGAGAGTGAGAGAGAGACAGATACAGAGAATGAGAGAGAGTGTGTGTGAGAGAGAGACAGAGATACAGAGACAGTGAGAGAGAGAGACAGATACAGAGAATGAGAGAGAGTGAGAGAGACAGTGTGTGTGAGAGAGACAGAGATACAGAGACAGTGAGAGAGAGACAGATACAGAGAATGAGAGGGAGAGTGAGAGAGACAGTGTGTGTGAGAGTGAGAGTGTGTGTGAGAGAGACAGTGTGTGAGAGTAAGAGAGAGACAGATACAGAGAATGAGAGGGAGAGTGAGAGAGACAGTGTGTGTGAGAGTGAGAGTGTGTGTGAGAGAGACAGTGTGTGTGAGAGAGAGACAGAGATACAGAGACAGTGAGAGAGAGACAGATACAGAGAATGAGAGGGAGAGTGAGAGAGACAGTGTGTGTGAGAGTGAGAGTGTGTGTGAGAGAGACAGTGTGTGAGAGTGAGAGAGAGACAGATACAGAGAATGAGAGACAGTGTGTGTGAGAGAGAGACAGATACAGAGACAGTGAGAGAGAGACAGATACAGAGAATGAGAGAGAGTGAGAGAGACAGTGTGTGTGAGAGAGATACAGAGACAGTGAGAGAGAGACAGATACAGAGAATGAGAGAGAGTGAGAGAGACAGTATGTGTGAGAGAGATACAGAGACAGTGAGAGAGAGACAGATACAGAGAATGAGAGGGAGAGTGAGAGAGACAGTGTGTGTGAGAGTGAGAGTGTGTGTGAGAGAGACAGTGTGTGAGAGTAAGAGAGAGACAGATACAGAGAATGAGAGGGAGAGTGAGAGAGACAGTGTGTGTGAGAGTGAGAGTGTGTGTGAGAGAGACAGTGTGTGAGAGTAAGAGAGAGACAGATACAGAGAATGAGAGAGAGTGAGAGAGACAGTGTGTGTGAGAGAGAGACAGAGATACAGAGACAGTGAGAGAGAGACAGATACAGAGAATGAGAGGGAGAGTGAGAGAGACAGTGTGTGTGAGAGTGAGAGTGTGTGAGAGAGAGACAGAGATACAGAGACAGTGAGAGAGAGACAGATACAGAGAATGAGAGGGAGAGTGAGAGAGACAGTGTGTGTGAGAGTGAGAGTGTGTGTGAGAGAGACAGTGTGTGAGAGTGAGAGACAGAGATACAGAGACAGTGAGAGAGAGACAGATACAGAGAATGAGAGAGAGAGTGAGAGAGACAGTGTGTGTGAGAGTGAGAGAGAGAGTGTGTGAGAGAGACAGAGACAGAGTGAGAGAGAGAGTGAGAGACGGTGTGTGAGAGTGAGAGAGAGACAGAGATACAGAGACAGTGAGAGAGAGAGAGTGTGTGAGAGATACAGATACAGAGACAGAGTGAGAGAGAGAGTGAGAGACAGTGTGTGAGAGTGAGAGAGAGACAGATACAGAGAATGAGAGAGTGTGTGTGTGAGAGAGAGACAGAGATACAGAGATACAGAGACAGTGAGAGAGAGACAGATACAGAGAATGAGAGAGAGTGAGAGAGACAGTGTGTGTGAGAGAGAGACAGAGATACAGAGACAGTGAGAGAGAGACAGATACAGAGAATGAGAGGGAGAGTGAGAGAGACAGTGTGTGTGAGAGTGAGAGAGAGAGTGTGTGAGAGAGACAGTGTGTGAGAGTGAGAGAGAGACAGATACAGAGAATGAGAGAGAGTGTGTGTGAGAGAGAGACAGAGATACAGAGACAGTGAGAGAGAGACAGATACAGAGAATGAGAGAGAGTGAGAGAGACAGTGTGTGTGAGAGTGAGAGAGAGATACAGAGACAGTGAGAGAGAGACAGATACAGAGAATGAGAGGGAGAGTGAGAGAGACAGTGTGTGTGAGAGTGAGAGTGTGTGTGAGAGAGACAGTGTGTGAGAGTGAGAGAGAGACAGATACAGAGAATGAGAGACAGTGTGTGTGAGAGAGAGACAGAGATACAGAGACAGTGAGAGAGAGAGACAGATACAGAGAATGAGAGGGAGAGTGAGAGAGACAGTGTGTGTGAGAGTGAGAGTGTGTGTGAGAGAGACAGTGTGTGAGAGTGAGAGAGAGACAGATACAGAGAATGAGAGACAGTGTGTGTGAGAGAGAGACAGAGATACAGAGACAGTGAGAGAGAGACAGATACAGAGAATGAGAGGGAGAGTGAGAGAGACAGTGTGTGTGAGAGTGAGAGTGTGTGTGAGAGAGACAGTGTGTGAGAGTAAGAGAGAGACAGATACAGAGAATGAGAGGGAGAGTGAGAGAGACAGTGTGTGTGAGAGTGAGAGTGTGTGTGAGAGAGACAGTGTGTGTGAGAGAGAGACAGAGATACAGAGACAGTGAGAGAGAGACAGATACAGAGAATGAGAGGGAGAGTGAGAGTGAGAGTGTGTGTGAGAGAGACAGTGTGTGAGAGTGAGAGAGAGACAGATACAGAGAATGAGAGAGGGTGAGAGAGACAGTGTGTGTGAGAGAGAGACAGAGATACAGAGACAGTGAGAGAGAGACAGATACAGAGAATGAGAGGGAGAGTGAGAGAGACAGTGTGTGTGAGAGTGAGAGTGTGTGAGAGAGAGAGAGAGTGAGAGAGACAGTGTGTGTGAGAGAGAGACAGAGATAGAGTGAGAGAGACAGATACAGAGAATGAGAGGGAGAGTGAGAGAGACAGTGTGTGTGAGAGTGAGAGAGAGAGTGTGTGAGAGAGACAGATACAGAGAATGAGAGGGAGAGTGAGAGAGACAGTGTGTGTGAGAGTGAGAGAGAGAGTGTGTGAGAGAGACAGATACAGAGAATGAGAGAGAGAGTGAGAGAGACAGTGTGTGTGAGAGTGAGAGAGAGAGTGTGTGAGAGAGACAGATACAGAGAATGAGAGAGAGAGTGAGAGAGACAGTGTGTGTGAGAGAGACAGAGATAGAGACAGAGTGAGAGAGAGTGAGAGAGACAGTGTGTGTGAGAGAGAGACAGAGTGTGTGTGAGAGTGAGAGAGAATGTCTGCTAAAGCCACTTTGTTTTTGTTTTTTTAGCTCATTTACAGACACTGGGACTTTGTAAAGAATATAGACCAGTTTCCAGCACAAATCGACTGCAGAGCAGCCCGTGGAGAGGAAACATCCTCAGAACATTATAAAAAGTGTTTCTTGATTCAAATCGTGAACGCTGCCTTTAAGGTGATTTCACTTCACGCCGTCATTTTGCGTCTTCACCCTCTGACTCTCGTCTCGGTTTGGAGTTCAGTGCCGTGATGTGATGTGGTGAACAGACTAAACATCTTTGTTAGAGCCTTAATGACTTTCCCAAAGGAGCAGGAATGCCGTTCTGACCTCAGCACCGTGAACACTCACTCACGCTGACATTGACTGGACTCTGGAGGAGCTGCGTGAAGCCTGTCACAGCTGAGTCTTCTCTAAATCAGCCCCAAACTGACGGCTCCCAGGAGATCAGCTCAAACCTCTCAGTCCAAATATTTACCAGAACCCGAAACCAGCTGCAGCTCTGGCGCTCTGCCTCACTCTGAGAAAAGAGGAGACACAGAGACCTAGGTTTATTCTTACCTTAAGAAAGGTGCAAATCAAATGTGAAAAATATCATTGCTCTCAAAAAACACCTATTTCTAAAAAAGTAACTTTAAAGTGAACAACCCCCAAAGACTGTTCTGTGACCTGCTTTGGTCCAAACCCCACAGCAGTGTTCTCCCCCTGTGTAAACAGCCCCTGTTCAGAACGCCCGCTTTCAGCACCTGTTCCTTTAAATGATAATGAGCCGCTCTCTGTTCACCCCGACCCCGAGCGCACAGCAGTGAGGAGCGAGGAGCAGAAGCTCTGGTTTTTAGCCGTTTTCACTCTGTTCTCTTTCTTCTCCGTTTTCACTCAGTGCTCTTATTTCTCCGCGCGCGTTGTGTCTGTTTGGCTGAGTTTAACCTCGTCTTTGCGCTCTCACATAAACACGAGTCCAGCGCTGTGATTGGACAGACTCAGACAAGGGGGCGGGGCCATTCTAATGTCTCTGCACTTGACGTCAGAAGCGGAGCAGAATCAGAACGACTCGTTTTATCCCGTGTTTTCAGACTCAGAGCACACAGAAAACTGACTGGGTGGGTCTTGTTTCACAGTGTGTGGGTTGGTGGGCTCCAGGTACACACATTAAGGGATTTCTTCATTATATATTATATTAATATTCTGTGAGCCTGCGTAACTATTCCAGGGGCCATTTTGTGCATTGGGTAATTTTGTCCTGTTGTGAAATCGTGCACTATAAAAGGTCCTGCGAAGTATAGTGTTCAGATGACATTCACCACACAGCAAAATATTTCCCATAATTCATTGCGGGGCGTAAAGTACTAAGATTTCTTAAAGTGACAGAAATAATATGCCGCATGTTTTTATGAAACAGCATTCTTCACTAGTCAGATGAGTAGTTTGTAGCGAAGTGTGAATGCACCAGCAGCGACATCAGGCTTGGTCTCAAACGGCTCTGTGCTCACTACATAGTGCACAGCACGAGTGATGAAACTATGGCTTCTGCTCCAAAATAATACACTTGGGTGTAGAAGCAGGCCCTTATCCAGTTCAGGGTCGCGGTGGGTCCAGAGCCTACCTGGAATCATTGGGCGCAAGGCGGGAACACACCCTGGAGGGGGCGCCAGTCCTTCACAGGGCAACACAGACACACACACATTCACTCACACCCTCACACCTTCGGACACTTTTGAGTCACCAATACACCTCTCAACACGTGTTTTTGGACTGTGGGAGGAAACCGGAGCACCCGGAGGAAACCCACGCAGACACAGGGAGAACACACCACACTCCTCACAGACAGTCACCCGGAGGAAACCCACACTCCTCACAGACAGTTACCTGGAGGAAACCCACGCAGACACAGGGAGAACACACCACACTCCTCACAGACAGTCACCCGGAGGAAACCCACACAGACACAGGGAGAACACACCTCACTCCTCACAGACAGTCACCCGGAGGAAACCCACGCAGGCACAGGGAGAACATACCACACTCCTCACAGACAGTCACCCGGAGGAAACCCACGCGGACACAGTGAGAACACACCGCACTCCTCACAGACAGTCACCCGGAGGAAACCCACGCGCACACAGTGAGAACACACCGCACTCCTCACAGACAGTCACCCGGAGGAAACCCACGCGCACACAGTGAGAACACACCGCACTCCTCACAGACAGTCACCCGGAGGAAACCCACACGGACACAGTGAGAACACACCACACTCCTCACAGACAGTCACCCGGAGGAAACCCACGCAGACACAGGGAGAACACACCACACTCCTCACAGACAGTCACCCGGAGGAAACCCACACTCCTCACAGACAGTCACCCGGAGGAAACCCAGGCAGACACAGAGAGAACACACCACACTCCTCACAGACAGTCACCCGGAGCGGGAATCGAACCCACAACCTCCAGGTCCCTGGAGCTGTGTGACTGCAACACTACCTGCTGCGCCACCGTGCCGCCCATAAATGAATTAGTGCGAGAATAAATGTCGTTTCAGGGACAGATTTGTTCACGTTACAGACACATACAGGTCACTTATGTTTATGAATGTGAATGGGTGGGGGCGGTAACAACAGGCATGTGTCACACTTTACAGGAGGAGGGAAAAAGTGTGGTCTCTGACTTCTGCACAGTGATGAATATTCAAAGTGAATTCAATTAAAGCCAAAAATGAACTGGTTGCAGGATTGGATTTTAATGCCGTTACTCCTCCTCCATAATAAGAACAAAGCCTAAACATCTGTATTTCACCTTCCGCCTTCATCTCCTCAGTTAAAGGTGTTCTGTAGCGGCTGTCGGAGGAAGAGAAGCTGAAGAGCTGCCGTTTCTTCATCTTCCTCTCTGCAGTATGAACAGTAATTATCATTCCATCTGGTCTAGACTCTCCTGTGGTGAGAGAGAGGTGTATAATCTGTCTTACCCTGCTGGATGAATGTATTAGCCCCCAGCTTTTGTCAGTCTGTCCGCCTTAAACAGCACAATATTAGTGACGTTTTTGTGTGTTAATCTCAGCTCTCAGGCCTGGATTAAATGTCAGAGTCAGTAGAGAATAGGGATACATAGTTGCTCCTGAAGAAGTGGACCCCCAGCCTGCTGCTAGCTACAAGTCCAAAAGCCAGGCTTAGCGTCCATGCCCACGCTTCTGACTTTTAAAACAACATATGAAATCTTAGACCCTGTACTGTTGTGTATTTAAGACTCTGGAAATTCCTCATCGCTGTGTCTTCAGGCCCTTTACGTTTTTAAGCTGCTGTGAAAAGAGGTGGCGACTATATAAAGATGTGGAGACTTAGCCGCCGCAGCTGTTTTTGATATATGTCTCAAAAATCACCAGCGAACAATAAAAATGATGTATTGTTTTCAGTGTAAAAAGAGACTTTCCCTCCTCTTCTGTGCCTTCTTTGTTTATTTGCGTTCCCCGCACTGTTCCCACTGATTCTGAGTCGGGGTTTGTATGTTGGGTCATGTCACATCACGTCAGGTCAGGGCAGGATTTAATGGAGTCATTATTTCTGCAGTGGTTCTCTTACAGGCTCCTGCTCATTCTCACTTTCCACAGTTTAGCAGTGTTTTCTGATACACCTTGTGGGGGAGGGCTGTGTGTGTGTGTGTGTGTGTGTGTGTGTGTGTGTGTGTGTGTGTGTAATCTGAGAGTGTATTTCTACTCTGACCTGAGGGAATAACCAGGGCCTTTTTCTATGGTCTGCATTATTTATGGCATCAACCCCATTATTGATGTCTTTAAATTGGTTGAGTTTTAAGCACTTTTACTGTGTAGCAACTTGCCACATGAGCTTTGGTATCCCTTCAATTTCTCAGTCTTTTTAAAGAAGAATTTCAGGTAAAACACGGAAGGTGAGCCCTCGTTTTCCACAGACACCAATTACATAGAAATTAAGAAAGAAATGGATGTTAGATGGATGGATGTTACATAGATGGATGTTACAAACCCAAATAGCTGTAGCTCCTGGAATGACACTCTTTCAAACTGTGCCTTTGAATACGCCATGTGTAGTGCACAGCAGTGGGGGATACTGGTCTTTCAAGGAGGGGAAGCTCAATTTCGGCCTACATCATAAAATGTGTGGGTTTATTTATACGTAAATTCTACCCTCTGTTCCTTTTTAAGAAAATGATCTGTGACCCTGTCGTACCAACAAGGCGTCTTTTCCAGGGACTTGACTAGTGTCCTCTCAATGGCCAGCAGAGCTAGGCTGCTTAAACGGCCTTGGCTCATGTGAAGTGTGTCCGCCTGTGAGTGCTTTGTGACGGTGGAGGGGCTCAGCAGCACCCACTGGACAGAAACTGAGATAGAAGTCAGAAAGAGTGATAGAAGTCAGTCTCCAAACACAAGCAGCTACAAAAAACCCACCAGAAATAGAAGCTCAATTTGTCACTAGTCGTTTTTAACAAAGAAAATGCCACTAAGAGAATTAACAAAGTCTCTGGTTCAACTCAGAACAGAATGAAAATGTAACGCTCCCACGGATCTTTACACCAAAGGATCGCTGATTCTCTCATTTCGCTGTCAATCAAAAAGGGATTCAGCCTCAGACAGATCATCCAATCATCATGCAGAAGCTGAGCGTCCGGGCCAGCCGAGGCCAGCCCACTGCCCCATAGACCCCCAGAGACGCTGAGCGTCCGATGGGCGGGACAAAGCCCAGCATTTATCCAATGACTCGTCTCGTTTTGCTGCACTTCGCTGCTTCACTATTGAACTCTGTGGACGCTCAGTGTCCTCACTGTTTAAACCACTGTAAAACTGCGGGAATGATTGAGAGGAAAGCCGTGTCTTTACCAGTGATAAGAAGCTGATTCTGAACAAAAGTTGAGTGCGTTGTAGTGCATATTTATTCACTGACATGTACACACAACAGTATATATTTGATCACTTATTTTTTTACATTTTAGGGGAAGCTGAGCTACCCTTGCAGTCTTAGAGCAATCGCCTCTGGTTCACAGAGTAGGTCATAAAGTAAGATACGGTGACCAGACGTCCTCTTTTACCCGGACATGTCCTCTGTTTTAGACTTAAAAAAATGTCCGGGCGGAATTTCACAAACGTCAGGGATTTTGTTTTTCTGGAGCTTACATAGAACTTCGAGAAGTTTCCTTCACAAACTAGTCCCGCCCTCCCCTACTCCGATTGGTTCGCTTGAGTGAGAAGGGGGCGTGGTGAAGTAGTGTAAAATCTTCTGATTGGACCGTCTGACTGTAGAGCTACCGTTATTGGTCGATAACCTTCTCTGTAAACATTTAATTGGTCAGTAGTCCTTGTTTACCTCAGGCAGAGCTCGTACCCACCCTCATCTCGAGCAGCTATCCCGAAAAGTAAAGTCTCAGATGAATTGAAAAAGAAATTCCCATGTTTTTTTGTAGCAAATAAAGTTGTAAAGGACCTACAAGCACACATAGGTTCAGCTGAGAATACAACGGCAGCGAGGGGCGAGAGCTCATCAGTAAGTGCACTATGTAGTGAGTAGGGCACGATTTGGGACAGAGACGTATTTTTCCCAGATGTGAGAAGTTCTCTGTCCATATCCCGTTGGATTGTGGGACAATAATGTCTGCGTCCCAACTGCACACTTAATACTAATTCTGACTAGTGTTCGAGTGTGTAGTGTGTAGTATAATATCCACAAAGACTTATTTAGAAGCAGTTGATTTTTGAGTATGGCACTGGCTGCGTAACAATAGGGGACTATTCACTGTTGCTTTACAGTTTACACTATGTATTTTTCTAAAGAGTGTGAGCTTAGCAGGCTACTACACAAAATATTAACATACTACATGGTTTCTTACTAACAGAACTGTTGCTATGGCAACGCATATCCTACTTAGCTACAGTCGCAAAGTTGTCTGCCTGAAACTGGAATATCTCTCTAAACATGGTGTAGGTCGTAGAATAACAGCTTCTGCACTAAAAAAAGTATGTCGAATAATAAAACCATTTATATTCAATATACGTTTACGCCCCTCTCTCTAATGCAATGTCTGAGTTAAGAATTAGTGTTAAGTGTGCAGTTGAGACACAGCCTGTGTGTTTTCAGCAGGGATGTAGTATCCAGTGTGGAGCTGAACTCAGGAGAAAGGGTGGACCCTGCCCCCACACTGAGAAATAGGAAAAAGGTGGGGTTAAGACTGTGGCCCAGCCTCAATGTTTGTCTGGCTCCACCCTCTACAGGTTCCGCCCATTTCAGGTCCCTCAGCTGTACTACTGGCAGTGTGTGAGTGTGGAACTGCTGCTCACACAGGGAAGGTCCCGCTCTCTTTCTGTGAGTGTGTGTGTGTGTGTGTGTGTGTGTATGTATAGAATGGAGTGGGTGACTTTTTTGCTGCTGCTGTTGACCACTGCAGTGTGTGGAAACCTCAGCCAGAGTCAGGACATGAGAGGTAGGAGTCCATTTAATTCTGTTGTTTCAATTTGTTTAAAACTTCTTTAAACACCATCTCACTACACACACACACACCATCACAATACACTCACACACTACACACACACACAACATCACACTACACACACACACCATCACACTACACACACACACCATCACATTACACACACACCATCAGACTACACACACACCATCACACTACACACACACACACATCACACTACACACACACACACACACACATCACACTACACACACACACCATCACACTACACACACCCCATCACACTACACACACACCCACATCACACTACACACACTACACACATCACACTACACACACCATCACACTACACACACACACACACCATCACACCAGACACACACACACCATCACACTACACACACACCCACATCACACTACACACACACCCACATCACACTACACACATCACACTACACACACACCATCACACTACACACACACCCACATCACACTATACACACTACACACATCACACTACACACACACCATCACAGTACACACACACCCACATCACACTACACACACTACACACATCACACTACACACACACCATCACACTACACACACACCCACATCACACTATACACACTACACACATCACACTACACACACACCATCACACTACACACACACCCACATCACACTACACACACTACACACATCACACTACACACACCATCACACTACACACACACACACACCATCACACCAGACACACACACACACATCACACTACACACACACACTACACACACACACCATCACACTACACACACACCCCATCACACTACACACACACCATCACACTACACACACACCCACATCACACTACACACACTACACACATCACACTACACACACCATCACACTACACACACACACACACCATCACACCAGACACACACACACCATCACACTACACACACAATGCCACACGCGCACACACACCGTCACACAGTTTAACTGTGTGAATGGGACTCAGTGGAGGAGTGTGTGTTCTGGTTAATGTTTAACTGAAGACTCTCTGCCATTGTCTTCTTCCCTGTGGGGTTTTCTCCTGTCGTTAAAGCTGCAGAACAATACAGTACACATCTCTGCTGTTGTGTGCTGAGGAACCTTTACCCATCCTCCAGAATGAGGGCAGATGTTTGGAGTCACAAAAGTCACACACACTGATTTACAACCTTTTACAATCGCTAACATCCCTTTGTCCCAGCTGTAGTCACAGTTTCAAAACTCTAAACACAACTAGCACAACATCCATCAGTTGTGACCTATACCATTTAATACATTTCATGTTTTTCACATAATGTGCAGTCAGCCAACATGACTCTAAGTGCCTCGTTTGTACACACAAGCTCCCAAAACCAAAGCTATGGCTCTTTCTTTTCTCATTTACAAATGCATGCACACAGCGCGACAGAAATGAAAACCTAATGTTCAACCTTAAATACAGTCAAAACATCTACTTCTGGAACCTCAGCAGCTGGAAGGCTGTACTGAACCACTGATAAACATTTTTGGATGAACAGAGCACTGACACACTGAGAAACTGATGAACCTAGACGAACCAAGGCTGATTCCAAACTCAATGGGAGACATAAGCATGTGGTGAAGTGCTGTCAATGACATGGAGAGAGAGAGGGAAGGGAGGGAGAGAGAGAGACAAAGAGAGAGAGAGAGGGAGAGAACAAGAAAACAATGTCTGGACAAGGGAGAGACTAAAACAGCACATTTTTAGTTTGAGACCAAAGGCCATGTATTTTGGATTTTTTTGTTGATCGCTGGCAGCCGTTTCATGACACTTTTACCACCCCCAAGTCTGTCTTTAACCCTATTTTGTCTGTGATGCAGTAAATATTAGTCATTCACCTGTAGGTAGTATTCTACCAAAACACACACACTTGAGACTCAAGCAAAAAAAAAAAAAAAGTATGTCTGTTGTTTGGTGGTAAAACTGACTGATGGAATGCAATGCTGTTTCTGTAATGCCATTAACTCAGTATTTTGACAGTTGTTGTGCTGTGATAGACTCTTGGTGTTCCTCTTGGATAAAAAACCCATGCTAGTGTTTTGAAAGTATGACCTGAGGTGGGTTTGACTTGTTTTTGACTTGTTTAGCGTATGTAGAGAAAACACTGTTTGCATTTTGAAATGTAGAGCTCTTTCATACATTTATTGTCTGTAACCCTTATCCAGTTCAGGGTCACGGTGGGTCCAGAGCCTACCTGGAATCATTGGGTGCAAGGCGTGAATACACCCTGGAGGGGGCACCAGTCCTTCACAGGACAATACACACTCACACCTACAGACACTTTTGAGTCACCAGTCCACCTACCAACGTGTGTTTCTGGACTGTGGGAAGAAACCGGAGCACCCGGAGGAAACCCACACAGACACAGGGAGAACACACCACACTCCTCATAGACAGTCACCCGGAGGAAACCCACACAGACACAGGGAGAACACACCACACTCCTCACAGACAGTCACCCGGAGGAAACCCACACAGACACAGAGAGAACACACAACACTCCTCACAGACAGTCACCCGGAGGAAACCCACACAGACACAGGGAGAACACACCACACTCCTCACAGACATTCACCCGGAGGAAACCCACACAGACACAGAGAACACACCACACTCCTCACAGACAGTCACCGGGAGGAAACCCACGCAGACACAGAGAGAACACACCACACTCCTCACAGACAGTCACCTAGAGGAAACCCACGCAGACACAGAGAGAACACACCACACTCCTCACAGACAGTAACCCGGAGGAAACCCACGCAGACACAGGGAGAACACACCACACTCCTCACAGACAGTAACCCGGAGGAAACCCATGCAGACACAGAGAGAACACACCACACTCCTCACAGACAGTCACCCGGAGGAAACCCACGCGGACATAGAGAGAACACACCACACTCCTCACAGACAGTCACCCGGAGGAAACCCACGCAGACATAGAGAGAACACACCACACTCCTCACAGATAGTCACCCGGAGGAAACCCACGCAGACACAGGGAGAACACACCACACTCCTCACAGACAGTCACCTGGAGGAAACCCACGCAGACACAGAGAGAACACACCACACTCCTCACAGACAGTAACCCGGAGGAAACCCACACAGACACAGGGAGAACACACCACACTCCTCACAGACAGTAACCCGGAGGAAACCCACACAGACACGGAGAGAACACACCACACTCCTCACAGACAGTAACCCGGAGGAAACCCACACAGACACAGGGAGAACACACTACACTCCTCACAGACAGTCACCTGGAGGAAACCCACGCAGACACAGGGAGAACACACCACACTCCTCACAGACAGTCACCCGGAGGAAACCCACGCAGACACAGGGAGAACACACCACACTCCTCACAGACAGTAACCCGGAGGAAACCCACACAGACACAGGGAGAACACACCACACTACTCACAGACAGTAACCCGGAGGAAACCCACACAGACACAGGGAGAACACACCACACTCCTCACAGACAGTCACCCATAGGAAACCCATGCAGACACAGAGAGAACACACCACACTCCTCACAGACAGTCACCCGGAGGAAACCCACACAGACACAGGGAGAACACACCACACTCCTCACAGACAGTCACCCAGAGGAAACCCACACAGACACAGAGAGAACACACCACACTCCTCACAGACAGTCACCCAGAGGAAACCCACGCAGACACAGAGAGAACACACCACACTCCTCACAGACAGTCACCCGGAGGAAACCCACACAGACACAGAGAGAACACACCACACTCCTCACAGACAGTCACAGACTTGAGCGGGACTCGAACCCACAACCTCCAGGTCCTTGGAGCTGTGTGACTGCGACGAAACATTGGTATTGGGTTGGTATTTAATTAACAAAATGTAATTTTGTGCAAAAAATTGACTATTTGGCTACTTATGTAAACATTTAGTAAAATCAAAGTGTCTTAGTTCTTAATAAATGTTTGAAAGCAACTGTAAAAAAAAACTATTTTTAGGCAAAACTGCATATATTTAACATAAACATAACATACAGCTCAAGTACTTTTTTTATTATTATTTACTCCCCCCCCCCATTAATCATTTCAAAAGAAGGAGGAAAATAATAGAGAGCATAAGTCTTTGTGTGAAAGAGATGTAGAGGGGGAGGAGATAATGACAAGTGTCAGGAGAGAAGGGAAAGAGGAGGTGTGTGTGTGTGTGTGTCAGTGAGAGAGAGTGGAGGGGTTAATGGTGGTCCTTTAGGGTTTCTATCTCTCAGTAAGGAGATTAAGCCCAGGTTCGTTTGATGTGATTCAGACTTATCTGCAGCTTCAGCCTTTAATCCCAACCTCGTGATGAAACTTTAAGCTTGGTAAAAAGTTTGGGTACACCCAGCCTGAATTAGCAGAAACCTCCACGGTCACGGTGCTGGTGGTCCCTTTCATTTGTATCATGTACTGGAATCTTCCTGTGTCTTCTGACAGTTTCTAAAATGCAACCGATACAGAGTGATTCACCTTTCTGTGTTAAAGAAGCGCCCTCTACTGTTTAGCTCAACTGTGAGTTCTGTCTCTCAGTGCTGGAGAAAACAGGCAGAGACAGTTTGTTTAGTGAGGAATAATGATGATGATGGGGGGTGGGGGGTGGGGTCTGTAGGGGAGAATAATTATGGTTTGAAACAACACCTCCATAGGCAACCGCTCTGGGTTATGTAGATATACTCTGGTAGAACTCTCACAACCAGTTCACACCCCCCAGGTTAGGAATGCCTGTGTTTCAGCAATTAAAAACAAACTTAACACGCTCTTCTCTCCAGATCCTTTAGTTTTACATTCAGATGGGTCTCTGAGCTTTCTTGCTTCTACCAGAACCACTGTGTTTCCTAAATAACCATTTGAAGTTCTTTTAAAGAATACAGTGGATACAGGATTCAGTAACCTCTCTCTCTCTCAGGGGTTCTGCTATTCACACACACCATTAACAACACAGAAAATGAAGAGCAGGGGAAATATGTATAAACCAGCTGACCCTCTGATCACATGACCCTGAGAAAATGAGAGAGAGAGAAATGTTTAAAATAACTGGATGTTCGCAAGGTTATTAAGTATGAACGTATGAAGAGATCATTTGTTGAGATTGTGTAGTTTTTGCTATGATTCTAACAGATAGTAGAAGACAGAGCTGTAATAACGGAAGTAATGCCGCTTTTCCACAGCATGGTCCCTGCTCAGCTCGGATCGGCTCGGCTCTTTTGTTTTCCATTAGGTAAATCTGATACTGGTCTCAGAAACCAGGTACTTTCTTAGTCACTGCTCGTGCCTGGTACAAAACGAGCCGAGCAGGGACTAAACGTGACGTGTAAACCTTGCAGAGCGCGGATCGTCCAGAGAGACTTGTTTACACTGTGAAATGCAGACGACCAGCACCAACTCTCCATCTGTAAAATCTCCAGCTGCAGCAGAGATCACGTTTGTTTTTATCCGACTCACGACGGCAGCTCGTAAAATGACGCCGTGGTCTTTTGAAGAGGTTCAAACGCTCCTTGGATCGTTTGAAAAAAAAAACAACAAAAAAAAAAACAATGCAACAATATACAACGAGTAAATACAGCCTAAAATTACCCTCAGCTTTGTTGTGGTCTCCAAAGCCCGCTGTTCCTGTTAGAGATGGGTTTTGCGACATCACCGGCTACATATTGTGGGGGAGCCGTGGGAGGGGAAACGACCAGGGAAAAGTGTGTTGAGCCGTGTGGAGTCGAGCTGAGCTGATGTCATACAGTGGAAAAGCGGCATAACTGCCCGGTGAGGTTAAGGTTTACATGGTCTTTTGTTGTTTTGTGTCCACATTGAGGATAATTATAAGACATAATGAGGCAGCTGTGGGCTAATGGAAGGCTTGGTACTGGAAGATCACTTGTTCTATTGCCACTGACTAGTGTTTTCACTGCCACGGATGTGTTAAATGCTGAAGTCAGATTGTGTTGTACTGTTTTACAATGATCATAAAGCGTAAGCATGTCACTGTAGTTATATATTGATCATCCTTCCTCTTTGTGTCCAGTGATTGACCTGCTGAACCTGCGAGACGCTGGTCAGACGGCGAAGGCTGTGGAGAGTTTGTCTGGAGGTTTGGGGAGTGTCCAGGACCTGTTTGTAACCTCCATTTTTAGACTGCCCCCCAAACTGGGCGGAGTTCTGTTCGGCCTCTACGACAAGGAGGACAATAAAAAGTTCCTGGAGGTCTCCATCATCGGCAAAATCAACAAACGTGAGCTGTTCCACCCAGTGTTTTTTTATGCTATCTGTGAAACTTTGGTCAAAATAGTTTTTTTGTTGTTTTTCTAGGTGAGAATGATATTTTTACTCCTTGTTTATACAGAGAGCCACTAACATAACACTATTGATGATCAACACACTTGGAGGAGAACACTAACTGCCCAGATCTGTTAAATAAGCCAAGAGACATCTGCTTTAGCATTAGCATTAGCATTAGCATTCTGCACACAAACCCCATTTCCAGAAAATTTGGAACACTGTGCAAAATGTAAATTAAACATTATATCACTATAGAATGGTGTTCTCCATGTATCCAACTGTGTGTGTGTGTGTTTATTAGACACACTTGTAACACACTCTGCAGCTAGGGGGTCTGTGAGGTTTCCATCATTGAATGATAATTATGGAAGTGTGAATATAAATCAAAGTCTTCAGATTGAGCAAATGGGGTGTTATCTGTCCCACACAATGAGAATATTTAGTTTTCTTACATCGACAGCCATTTTAACAGATGTCTCAAAGCAGAACCTATATCTACTATGGGATATGTGTAAATGTTAAGTTATAACTTAAAGCTGAATAACTGCGAGGGGTGTTCAGTAAGTTCTGGGTGTGGATATAATCGACTAATCCTGCAGATAACTTTTATAATGTTTCTAGGAAGTGACACTCTCTGAGGAGATATAAAGAAAACACCAGCTCATTTCCATCATTAGTTTTGCTGCAGTTGCTATTAAAACTAATCCATTCTGAGTAAAACACACATTGACTTGAGCCTGGCGCTGTGTGTGACTGTGGACTTCAGGATATTAGTCTCCACTCTACTCCCCGGACTCAGCCCAGAGGGGGTTCACCTGCTCCCAAATCTGATAAAAAAGAGATTTTCTGATGATAGATGTAAAGGACGAGTTTTCAAGTCATTCATTGTCTGTAAACCTTATCCAGTTCTGAGCCTAGGCAGGAACACACCCTGGAGGGGGTGCCAGTCCTTCACAGGGCGACACACACTCACACCTACAGACACTTTTGAGTCACCAATCCACCTACCAACGTGTGTTTTTGGACTGTGGGAGGAAACCGGAGCACCCGGAGGAAACCCACGCAGACACAGGGAGAACACACCACACTCCTCACAGACAGTCACCCGGAGGAAACCCACGCAGACACAGGGAGAACACACCACACTCCTCACAGACAGTCACCCGGAGGAAACCCACGCAGACACAGGGAGAACACACCACACTCCTCACAGACAGTCACCCGGAGGAAACCCACGCAGACACAGGAAGAACACACCACACTCCTCACAGACAGTCACCCGGAGGAAACCCACGCAGACACAGGGAGAACACACCACACTCCTCACAGACAGTCACCCGGAGCAGGACTCGAACCCACAACCTCCAGGTCCCTAGAGCTGTGTTACTGCGACACTACCCACTGCGCCACAGTGCCATCAGTGCCATCTCACTATTTGAAATTGTAATACCTAGATATAAATACCTTCATGCCTAGATACTCCTCATATGTTACTTAGTGCAATCCATTACATTCCAGTAGCTTGTGAACTTGAACATAGTGGGAGTAAATGTTCAGACTAAAGCTATCATTAAACTTATGTTCAGATGGGGCCACTGTCTGCTGGTTCTCTCTCTCTCTCTCTCTCTCTCTCTCTCTCTCTCAGTACTGGTCAGGTATCTGCGTTCTGATGGTAAAGTCCACTCAGTGAACCTTCAGAACCCGTCTCTGTCCGAGGGTCACACTCAGTCAGTGATTCTTCGTGTCACTGGACTGAGGCGGAGTCACATCAACATGGAGCTTTATGTCAACTGCCGACTGTCTGACTCCGCCCAGGGCCTTCCGTTATTGGTCAAGCTCCCGTCGAAGGCAGAGTCTGTGGATGTGAGAACTGGAGAAAAGGCCTATGCCAGATTACAGGTAGTTACACTACACAGTTCTATGTTTTTGGGGTCAGACTGTAAAAGGAAATTAATTTTCCACACACTCCACCTCACTTTATTCAAATCTGAGTCTATTTAATCTGGTATAGTGTGATTAGTGGGTCCTGGGTGTTCAGAACAGTGTCTGTAAGTGAGTTACACAGCTGAATAATGAAAACTGGAGCAGTTACAGCCAGAGCCTCAAACCTATGATCCAAAAAGAACAGGGACCAACAATGACCACTGCAAATAAAGTGATTTTTAATTATTGTATGTATATTGTTTAATGTCAGTTAGTATAATTAGAGTCAGAAACTTACAGCGGTTAGACAATGAAGCTGAAACACCTGTCATTGTAGTGTGGGAGGTGTCAGGGCTAAATTGGAGCAGCCTTGTGGACAATCTTCATTAACTCCACACTGCACCAGTAAGACCATGTGCATCCAATGGTTCAAACACTGTGTCCTGAAGGCGGTGCCGTGTATCAGGACGACAACGCACCAATACACACAGCAAGACTGGTGAAAGACTGGTTTGATGAACATGAAAGTGAAGTTGAACATCTCCCATGGTCTGCACAGTCACCAGATCTAAATATTATTGAGCCACTTTGGGGTGTTTTGGAGGAGCGAGTCAGGAAACGTTTTCCTCCACCAGCATCACGTAGAGACCTGGCCACTATCCTGCAAGAAGAATGGCTTCAAATCCCTCTGACCACTGTGCAGGACTTGTGTATGTCATTCCCAAGACCAACTGACGCTGTATCGGCCGCAAAAGGAGGCCCTTCACCGTACTAATAAATTAAAACCAGGTGTTTCACTTTCATTGTCCAACCCCTGTAAATGATTGTTATTTGTTTTGTAAATAAAAGTCTGTGGAACAAAAATTCCACAAGAATTCCTATAAATCACTCTAAAAAAAAGTGAATTTCCTCTTTAATGAGCTCATAACTCAGAAACCCCTGTGTTTGGGAGTGTGAAGTTTACTATGGAAGCCCTAAAAGGTTTTTGGCATATTTTCTAAGTCTGTTTTATAATCTATTTTAGTCAGTTTTATTTATTTTTTTGTAATTGTTTTCGAGGTTTTGAACTAATTGAATATAATGTGTAATTTATTAAAGAAATGTTTAATGGAGAAAGTATTTAATTCAGTTTATTCCAATTTAACGTGTTGTTTTTCTGAGATGATTAATAATGTATTTCATTATCACGACATAACAAACAATGCCAGAGTACAGAATCAGAGAGGTGCTTTGTGTCATGGCTAGGGTGACCAGATCTGAGATGGTGAATGTTTACACAGAAGGTTATCGACCAATAACGGTAGCTCTACAGTCAGACTGTCCAATCAGAAGACTTTAGGCTACTTCACCACGCCCCCTTCTCACTCAAACAAACCAATCGGAGTAGGGGAGGGCGGGACTAGTTTGTGAACGAATGTTCTCGAAGTTCTATGTAAGCTCCAGAAAAACAAAATCCCGGACGTTTGTGAAATTCCGCCCGGACATATTTTTAAGTCTAAAAAAGAGGACATATCCGGGTAAAAGAGGACGTCCGGTCACCTTAGTCATGTCCTTCATGACTCTGCCCAGCTCCATCTCTAATATAAGTGGCTGATGATGGCGTAGTTCATTACTGTAATCAAAAACACTTTTAATAAACTTGCGGCTCTGCAGTCGGTTTGCGCTGGAAACCAGTCTGAAGTGTTTACGAAGCCCTAGTGTCCGTAAATAACTGAAAATACAAACTCTCTCTGTCTGGTGTGCTGAAGTATCTTTAGACAGTGGAGAGAACTCTGAAAGTTAAATGCTCCATAGGAGGGAAATAAACACTTGTTAATTTTTGCTCTTTCAGATCCTTTAAGGTAGAAATGTCTCCAAACTCTGGAGACGGCTAACTGCATTAGCGACAGTGCTACACAACTAAACACCTCCAGTTACACATGAGCTTCTGTGGTGATTCAAACAGTGAATAAAAACCTACAGACGAGTTACACATCAGCCGCGAACAAACAACAATCATTTTCCCCGTCAAACACACAGTTCCACCTTAAATCTGTGGTGTGTTACTCGTTTTCACGCAGCCACAGCGGGTGTGGAGGGGCAGCTCAGCCAAAGAGGGACTGGGATGTTTCTGGGCACATGCTTGGTCCCTCAAGGCAGACATTGTTAGATAATGCAGTTTACACACAGCAGTCATTAAGGCAACATTTATATTAATAATTAAACCAAAGTGTTCATTAGTATTCATTCAAACTCATGATAAAATAAGGTGAAACTACGTGTGGTTGTGTTTCTCCAGGTGTGAGGGTGAGGGGAAGTTTAGAGGCTTAGTAACGAACAGAGAGAGAGGATGGAAGTAAAGAGGAGGAGGAGAAGTCTAAACAGAGCCACAGAGCAGGCATTCTTCTCTTATCTCTTATCTCCCTGTACTCAGATCAGATGGCGCACTCAGATCTGCTCTTACAGTTCCACACTGTGTCTAATGTTTCATTTCAAAAGCCCAAAACAGTCACAGAAAGACGTCTGATGATGTGAATTCTCTGGAAGTCTGCGACTGTCCATTTGCTTCCTGACAGCCTTGAACAGTACAACATTTAATGCCATTCCCACACTTTGCATTCCGATTACTCTGCTGCAGACTGCTTTATTCCTCAGGAACAGTGCTCCACATCTCCTCAGCAGGAATGGGTGGGGCTACATGGGGGTACAGTGAATGAGCTTTTATTTTTGTGACAAAAAATATAAATTGATGACTTGTTTTTCACAATGAAACCTGGACGAGAACTAAATAAAAATAACAATTTGAAGACGAGATTTATAAGGAAATGTTTTGCACTATTTGTCTGTGAATAAATACTAATTGATAACGTGTAAAAGACTGATAATGGATGATGAATGATTACTGATTTGAAAACAGAAAATTGCAAGGAACTATAAACAGGAAAATGCTCCGTCTGTGAGCGAGACAAGTTCCCCTTTCCCAGTGCTCTCTCTCTGTTCCGAGCTGCTGCTCAGACGACTCTGAAACTCACTCTGAAAACATTTTACACACGGCACAGAGAACACACCACGGTATCTTTGAACGTCTGGGGGAAAAAAAAACTGTTGGCCAATGATTCAAAGAAACTCAACTCTTGAGTCGACTCAGTCTTGGAACAGCTCGCTCTGAACCTTAACCTTAAATAAATCTTAAATAAATGCAAAACATATTTGAATAAAAGAATCATCCATGTTTCATGTTTATTTTTGGATGTTAACGTGTTTCTAAATTTAAGAGAATTTTGAATCTATTGTTTATGAAAGTTAGTAATAAATTATATATCTACAAAATAAAGACCTTTTAAAATGAATAAATCAAATTTGGCTATTTTTTATTTGATGCACTAAAATTACACAAAATTTTTTTAGATTTTGTGGAGGGTGTGGGTTCGAGTCCCGCTCTGGGTGACTGTCTGTGAGGAGTGTGGTGTGTTCTCTCTGTGTCTGCGTGGGTTTCCTCCGGGTGACTGTCTGTGAGGAGTGTGGTGTGTTCTCTCTGTGTCTGCGTGGGTTTCCTCCGGGTGACTGTCTGTGAGGAGTGTGGTGTGTTCTCTCTGTGTCTGCGTGGGTTTCCTCCGGGTGACTGTCTGTGAGGAGTGTGGTGTGTTCTCTCTGTGTCTGCGTGGGTTTCCTCCGGGTGACTGTCTGTGAGGAGTGTGGTGTGTTCTCTCTGTGTCTGTGTGGGTTTCCTCCGGGTGACTGTCTGTGAGGAGTGTGGTGTGTTCTCTCTGTGTCTGCGTGGGTTTCCTCTGGGTGACTGTCTGTGAGGAGTGTGGTGTGTTCTCTCTGTGTCTGCGTGGGTTTCCTCTGGGTGACTGTCTGTGAGGAGTGTGGTGTGTTCTCTCTGTGTCTGCGTGGGTTTCCTCTGGGTGACTGTCTGTGAGGAGTGTGGTGTGTTCTCTCTGTGTCTGCGTGGGTTTCCTTCGGGAGACTGTCTGTGAGGAGTGTGGTGTGTTCTCTCTGTGTCTGCGTGGGTTTCCTCCGGGTGACTGTCTGTGAGGAGTGTGGTGTGTTCTCTCTGTGTCTGCGTGGGTTTCCTCCGGGTGACTATCTGTGAGGAGTGTGGTGTGTTCTCTCTGTGTCTGCGTGGGTTTCCTCCGGGTGACTATCTGTGAGGAGCATGGTGTGTTCTCCCTGTGTCTGTGTGGGTTTCCTCCGGGTGCTCCGGTGTGAGTAGGTGTCCGTAGGTGTGAGTGTTTGAGTGTGTGTGTGTGTCTGTGTTGCCCTGTGAAGGACTGGTGCCCCCTCCAGGGTGTGTTCCTGCCTTGCACCCAATGATTCCAGCTAGACTCCTGACCCACTGCGACCCTGAACTGGATAAGGGTTACAAACAATAAATGAATGAATGAATGAAATGAGACTTAAAACTAATACACAGTTTAGTCAAAAGTTTAAAATCAGCTGCCAGAATGAACACGGATCATGAAGCCAGACAGCTTGAACTGGGGAGTGAAGAGCATGTATTGAAAATATTAACGTCTGCACTGCTCTTCAAACACCTTCATTTGAACACGTGAAGATATTTTGTTCCTCCAGCTTCAAATCAGCCACAAATCTCTCTTCACTGCCCTCTTCCTGAAACAGATGGCAGATCTTCACTGAGCTCGTGGGGAGACTGCATGCTCTCTAGTGCTTTTCAAATTAATCCATAGGGTTTGCTCTATCGTTCTTTTAAACATTCACGTCTGTGTGTTCACTTTTATACATTTCAAGGACAAAAATATCCTGATAAATGTCCTGGTGCATATTTCCCAAACTATTCATGATTCCTTTATACACTGTGTGTGAAGTGATAGCTCGGAGGCATGTGTGTTATCTCTGTTGCCGCACAGGCTGGCATTCTCGATACCAGTGTTGGCTAGAACGATATATCTGTGTCCTGTAGAGTGATGGAGCTGGGTCCAATACCTTTGGGAGGAGATGGAGTGGTGTGATCCAGAACTAATCATCCAGAACCAGTACCTGATCTCACTGATGCTCTCATGGCCGAGTGCCATCAAATATTCCAAGCAATGTTCCACTGAAGCCTTCCCCGAGGAGCAGAGGCAGTAAAGAGGAGCTCCATTATCAGATGAAATGTGGGAAGTGCAGGTATCCAGGGATATTCAGCTATTTATTGGAGCTGTCACCCCCCCCCCCCCATTTTGTGTTTCAGGGTTCAGTGGAGTCTATAAAGCTGGCTCTCGGCGGCTCATTGGCTCGAGCTGGTCTCCTCATCGACTGCGCAATCCAGGGAGACTCCAGTCTACACAACGCAGGTGCACAGCCTTTACGATTGAAATAACACTCACAGAGCTCTGACTCATGATCTCATGGTTGGATATACTGCATACACCGGTTAGATTTATGGAAATGTCCATTTATAGGAGACACAGAATGAAAAATCACATTCATTTTGGAGTCCACCAACTGTTAGGGAACACAGTTCCAGGTGTTAATGAAACTGCAGTGTTCTCCCCCTGTGTAAACAGCTCTGTTCAGAACGCCCGCTTTCAGCACCTGTTCCTTTAAATGATAATGAGCCGCTCGCTGTTCACCCCGACCCCGAGCGCACAGCAGTGAGGAGCGAGGAGCAGAAGCTCTGGTTTTTAGCTGTTTTTGCTCAATTCTCTTTCTTCTCCATTTTCATTTTCTCAGTTTTTACTCAGTGCTGTTATTTCTCAGCACTTGTTGTGTCCAGCGCTATGATTGGACAGACTCAGCTAGGGGGCGGGGCAATACTAAAAGTCTCTGCACTTGACGTCAGAAGCGGAGCAGAATCAGAACGGCTCGTCTAATCCCACGTTTTCAGACTTAGGCACATCACAGAGTAAACTGACTGGTCTTGTTTCACAGTGTGTGGGTTGGTGGGCTCCAGTTACACACATTAAGGGTATTTCTTCAAAATATGGTCTATTAAAGTTCTGTGAGCCCCTGACACTGTTCCAGGGGCCTGTTTAAATACTAACACACTGCCATCTTGTGGTCGTAATGACTAATTTCCTTCACAGTTTCATTCCTATATTCTCAGCTGGAGTTTTTATAAATAAGAATCTATTATTTAAATACATCTTGTATAACCAGGTGTACACAATGGTGTGGCACATCTGAACTATTGACCCGAGTTTCAAAAATGTAAAGTGAAGATGTCCTCTGGAGAGGCACTTATATTTTAATACATCACTACTGTTGCCTTGGTGAATTTTAGCTGCATATTTTAACAGAAAGAAAACAATGTCACCTGAGCAAACATCACGGCACATTTTCTTTTTATGTTAAACCAAGAAAATGAATAGAAACCACCATTCATTATCGGAAATAATGCCTTATTAAGTATAATTTAATGTGAGTTATTGGGTGAATGAATGGGTGAGTGACTGAGTGAGTGTGTGACACTGTCCACGGGTGTGAGTGACTGGGCGAGTGTGTGAGTGACTGGGCGAGTGTGTGAGTGACTGGGTGAGTGTGTGAGTGACTGGGTGAGTGTGTGACACTGTCTACAGGTGTGAGTGACTGGGTGAGTGTGTGACACTGTCTACAGGTGTGAGTGACTGGGTGAGTGTGTGAGTGACTGGGTGAGTGTGTGAGTGACTAAGTGAGTGTGTGAAAGTGTCCACAGGTGTGAGTGTGTGAGTGACTGGGTGAGTGTGTGAGTGACTGGGTGAGTGTGTGACACTGTCCACAGGTGTGAGTGTGTGAAACACTGTTAATGAGTAGTTAATTGATAGTTGTGATTGATAGTTGTGATTGATGGTTGTGTTTGCAGTGAGCAGTGACATTAACACGATCCTGGGTGAGTAAACAGATTCCACTCACAGTTTAAGTTTAATACAGAAACAGAGTTATGTCCTCGGCACCCGTCTCTGTCCTCACCCGTCTTTCCTCATCTCCTCAGGTGATCACACCAAGGCTCTGATTGGTCAGCTCGTCATCTTCAACCAGATCATGGGGGAGCTGCGAGAGGACATCAGAGAGCAGGTCAGATACAAACACACAGAGACGTGAACTCACACTTCAGTCACAGAGATTCAAGGAAAATTCATAGTGGATTTAGAGTAATAGTAGATACAGTGTAATTCAGAGTAGATACTGAGTAATTCATAGACAACACTGAATAATTCACCTTACATAATGAATATGTACAGAACACTTTTGATGGAGGCCAATGGGAGATGAATTTCCTGCTGAATGTTTATTTTTAATATAGATTTTTGAAATTAGAATTTGGTAAAAATGGCACAAACTAAAAGAAAGAAATAACAATGATGTCAATGTTCTATTTTGTCTGTAGACGAAGGAGATGTCTCTGATCAGGAACACCATTCTGGAGTGCCAAGTGTGTGGTGAGTGATGGCCTGGAGATACTGAGGAGACGTGGAGGAGATTTGGAGGAGGGATGAAAGATATGTGAAGGAGATATTGAGGAGATATGATGGAGACATAGAGTAGATATTAGTAAAGAAATTGAGATCTCTCTCTCTCTCTCAGGTTTCCATGAGCCTCAGTCCCGCTGTATCCCGAGCCCCTGTTATAAGGGCGTGTCCTGTATGGATGTGATGGATTTTCCAGGATATCGTTGTGGTCCGTGTCCGGAGGGAATGACAGGCAATGGGACGCACTGCCAGGACATCGACGAGGTCTCTGCCAACTCCAGCACTTTTAATTTTTAAAGACAGCGGTTATGGTGTCAGCCAATAAGAACAGGGTTCATTTACATACAATCTGTGGTCAAAACTTTATACATGTGAGTGTGTGAGTGACTGGGTGAGTGTGTGAGTGACTGAGTGAGTGTGTGACACTGTCCACAGGTGTGAGTGTGTGAGTGACAGGGTGAGTGTGTGAGTGGCTGGGTGAGTGTGTGACACTGTCCTCAGGTGTGAGTGTGTGAGTGACTGGGTGAGTGTGTGAGTGGCTGGGTGAGTGTGTGACACTGTCCTCAGGTGTGAGTGTGTGAGTGACAGGGTGAGTGTGTGACACTGTCCTCAGGTGTGAGTGTGTGAGTGACAGGGTGAGTGTGTGACACTGTCCTCAGGTGTGAGTGTGTGAGTGACTGGGTGAGTGTGTGACACTGTCCTCAGGTGTGAGTGTGTGAGTGACTGGGTGAGTGTGTGAGTGGCTGGGTGAGTGTGTGACACTGTCCTCAGGTGTGAGTGTGTGAGTGACTGGGTGAGTGTGTGAGTGGCTGGGTGAGTGTTTAAAACTGTCCACAGGTGTGAGTGTGTGAGTGACAGGGTGAGTGTGTGACACTGTCCACAGGTGTGAGTGTGTGAGTGACAGGGTGAGTGTGTGACACTGTCCACAGGTGTGAGTGTGTGAGTGACAGGGTGAGTGTGTGAAACTGTCCACAGGTGTGAGTGTGTGAGTTACTGGGTGATTGTTTAAAACTGTCCACAGATGTGTGTGTGAGTGACTGGATGAGTGTGTGACAGTGTCCACAGGTGTGAGTGTGTGAGTGACAGGGTGAGTGTGTGAAACTGTCCACAGGTGTGAGTGTGTGAGTTACTGGGTGATTGTTTAAAACTGTCCACAGATGTGTGTGTGAGTGACTGGGTGAGTGTGTGAAACTGTCCACAGGTGTGAGTGTGTGAGTGACTGGGTGAGTGTGTGACACTGTCCACAGGTGTGAGTGTGTGAGTGAATGAGTGAGTGTGTGACAGTGTCCACAGGTGTGAGTGTGACTGGGTGACTGTGTGAAATTGATAAAGGTGTCACAGAAGATGAATGAATTATAAATGTCGAAAGAGAATGTAGGCTCTGCGCTGATACTATATATTCCTCTCTCTCTCTCTCTCTCTCTCTCAGTGTTCACTGCAGCCATGTTATTCCCCCCGGAGTTGTATAAACACAGATAAAGGTTTCCGATGTGATCCGTGTCCTGCGGGATTCTCTGGCCCCATCCTCAGCGGAGTCGGACTGGACTTCGCCAAGAAACACAAACAGGTCTGAGCCCATTCCTCCAGCTCGGACCATGAGGAGGATGAGGGTGGGGAGGATGAGGAGGATGAGGTAGATGTTAATGAGAAGGATAATGGATGAGATGAAGAAGCTGAGGATGATGATTCACACAATGAGGATGATAAGGTTAAAGATTAGGATGGTGATGAAGATGATGACGAGGCTGGTGAGTGTATTGCTGTGATGAAAGTAGAGTTGATGGTGGTTGTCTGTGTGTGTTACGCAGGAGTGTGTGGATGTTGATGAGTGTTTGGACCAGACAGGAGCCTGCGTCCCCAACTCTGTCTGCATCAACACAGTGGTGAGTAACTCCCATCTGAATCTCGGGAACTTTGGGAATGACTCCCCTGCCGTTAGTGAGATAAGACTCCTTCTAACCACAGTGTCACCAAGATGAGGCTTCATCTGAGTTATGTGAAGCTAACCCTAGCTTCTTTTCAAACAGCTACAAGCATTGGAGCTCAGCACGCTTGGAGAAGAACACTAATGGTAGATGTGCACTTCTGCATTCCACTGTGTTGCATGGCTCTGCTTGCCGTGTGGGCGTTTCTCTGACAGCACTGAAATTAAGTTAGACGAGATTCAGTCTGCTCACGTCTGATTGGCTAAGGGTCAAAGAGGCCACTGAGCTGAAGTTATGCTCTGCATGATGTGACCAGTGGAATAAAGTGCAAGGGGACAGTCACAGTGAGTGATCAACACTGGTTTACACAGAGAGAGGGAGAGAGGGAAAAATAAAGAAAGAGACAGATGGAGAAGGATAAAGAGAGAGCAGACATACAGTGTTGCTCTTGGACTCCTGATTACGGATGGCTGGGGCATCACTGGAGATCAGAGTCGCCATGTCGGGACCAACACTTGGGAGCGAGGGGCGTGTCATCTTCTTACCAGGACAGCGTGCTGCAACCGAAACCCCTCCGCCATCATGGGGTTATGATTGATTTAGGAAACTGTGACGCTCTCTATTCTTCCCCAGGGCTCGTTCCGCTGTGGGCAGTGCAAGGCTGGCTTTGTGGGGAACCAGACGGCCGGCTGTTTCCTGAGGAGAACCTGTGCCCTGCTGGGCTTCAGCCCCTGCGACGTCAACGCTCACTGTGTGATGGAACATGGTTCTGACATCATCTGTAAGGTCTGAACACACACACACACACACACATATACAAACACACACACTGTCTCCTTTAATATCAGACAGAGCACCAGATCAAACAGCGCTGACTTCCAGGACCATGCAGAACTGACCAGCCACTTACGCACATGAGGGAGAGTCTCATATATTTAATAAGATCTTATTAATAGTACATATAATAACCCTATATAACTCTCCCCATTTCTGTTTTCTCTCTCTCTCTCTCTCTCTGTGCGCATGCGCGAGTGTGAGTGGAGGTGTGTGAGCGAGTGGTGTGTGAGTGAGTTTGGCGGTTTGTTTGGTGAGCGAATTCTGAACTTTTCTATCTTTTTCTGTCTTTGTTGGTTGTTTGTTAGTTTAGTTATTGTTCGTGTTTGTTAAAGTGTGTTTTTGGGTTTAGCGCGGGGTGCGCGTGGCGACGATGCCGGCGTTTTGGCCGGTCGCCATGACGGCGACGGAGAAAGCTCGTCTTTTTCGACTTTCTCGGAAATACAGTATAAAAATTGCCCCCGGGGTGAGGTGTTCAGTGTATGAGTGCAGCATGGCTGTGGGGGAGGTTATAGGTCATGAAAGTGTGTTGTCTGCTGCTAAAATGAGCAGTGCAGTTGTGATCTTTTTGGATAGTCCTGAGAAGGTTAACACTATGGTCCAGAATGGTGTGGTTATTAAGGGCACATTTACACCTGTGCTGCCCCTCACACGACCTGCTACAAAGATCACTCTGTC
Organism: Hoplias malabaricus; assembly: GCF_029633855.1. Lineage (NCBI taxonomy): Eukaryota > Metazoa > Chordata > Actinopteri > Characiformes > Erythrinidae > Hoplias > Hoplias malabaricus. The sequence continues at coordinate 44,737,786 of NC_089805.1, forward strand.
AAACGTTCCACCGTTTATCACCGACGAGGCGCTGGCTGCAGAGTTGGCCCGGTTCGGACAGATTGTGTCAGAGATTAGAATGATCCCACTAGGTTCTAAGTGCCCTCTACTGAGACACGTTGTCAGCTTCAGACGCCAGCTGTTCATGATCTTAAAGGAGGGTGTTGAAGAACTGAATGTGACTTTTAAATTTAGAATAGATGGTGTTGATTACACTATTTTTGCAACATCTGCCACGATGAAATGTTTTGGGTGTGGACAGGAAGGGCACTTAAGGCGTTCATGTCCCTTTGGGGCAGGTGAAAGCTCCTCTAGGGTATCTGGCCCTATTCCTGATGGGGCCGGTGCAGGAGCTGGGACTGGGTCTGAGCCCTCAAGAGAAGAGCCTGAGCCTACTGCGGGGGATGGGGCTGAGCCTGGGCCTGAGCCTGTCGTTAAGGGTGAGACTGGGTCTGGGAATGGGCCTGAGCCTGTCTTTGAGGGTGAGACTGGGTCTGGGAATGGGCCTGAGCCTACCGTAGAGGGTGGGGCTGGATCTGGGACTAGGTCAGAGCCTACTGTAGAAGCTGGGGCTGGGACGGGGTCAGAGCCTACAGCAGAGGGTAGGACTGAGGCTAGACCAAGCAGTCCAAGGAAAAAAAAGACAGGTCACGGAAATATTAGTGCAGGGGAGAACCCTACCTCAGTTACAAATGCTGACGTTAGTTCTGGCAGTGGTTTGGTGGTCTCCGGGTGTGCTGCGTTGCCTGATGATGTTGCGGCTAAAGATCAGGGACGTGAGGAACCTAAAGCTGCTGCTAGTTTAGTTGTGGAAGGGGAGGCTATGGAAACAGACTCAGTATCCGAGGAGGCTGTGTTCAGAGTGCAGTCAGGAAAAAGGAAAATGAGGAGGGCTAAGGCAGGTGTTAAAAAGGGGAAAGTACAGGATGTGGAGGACTCTGGGTCTGTGACTGGTTCTGCTCTGGATGACTCTGATGGTGATCTACCAGAAGCTTTGAGTCAAAGGAGTAGAAGAAGTGTCTATGCGTTTAACAAGATACGGTCTTTTTTGCATAAGACCAAGAATATGAAGGGGGTTGTTGTAGAAGAGTACTTTCCCGATCGTAAACTGTTCATTGACTCGGTACAGACTTTTATGAGAGGGGATAGCGAAGATAAATTTACGGTACAGGAAATCTACAGACTTAAAAAACTGGTTAAAAAATTGAGAACAGAACTTCTTAAAGATGATGGTTTTGAAACTTCATAGTTATTTTCTGCTTTTTATTTTGCTGCTGCTTGTCCTTGACCACCTTCCTCTTTTTATGAGTAGAGTTAAGATCGGCTCTCTAAACCTGAATGGGGCGCGGGACGTACAGAAAAGAGCTCTGTTATTTGAACTGATTAGACAGAAGGGCATGGATATTGTGCTTGCTAAAATATTATTTTAGCCACATGAGCTCGACCAGAGGTGGGGTGGCCGTTCTTTTTGCTAAGCATTTCTTGCCGGTCTCGTGTGAGGTTGAGCAGGTGAAGGCAGGGAGGTGTATGTTTATACGTGCTCAGTTTGAGCGGTTTAAATTTGCCATTTTTAATATTTATGCTCCCACTTCTGGAGCTGAGAGGGTGGTTTTTCTTAACACTGTTAACACAGCTTTAAAATCACTTAATTGTGATGACTATCTGATCATGGGGGGCGATTTTAACTGCACTGAGGATGATAATACGGACAGGAATCACATCGAACCTCACGCTGCATCTCAGCGCGCTCTTAAAGAGCTATTGTCTGCTCATGATTTGCTTGACGTGTGGAGAGCTTTTAACGATAAAGGTCGACAGTATACATGGGCCCATGTGAGGGACGGTTATGTGGCGTTGGCCAGACTAGATCGGTTTTACTGCTTTAAACATCATCTTAATATATTTAAAGGGTGTGGGATTACGCCGGTCCATTTTTCAGACCACAGTTTGGTTTTGTGTTCATTTTTTATTGCAAACCTTAAGCCTAAAAGTGCTTACTGGCATTTTAACACCTCCCTGTTGTCAGATATGAATTTTAAAAAAGCTTTTACTGTGTTTTGGACTGGTTTTAGAACCCAAAAACAGTTCTTCCATAATCTGCGAGGGTGGTGGGATTATGGGAAAGTTGAAATTAAGCAGCTCTGCCAGCAGTATACTCTCAATGTTTCGCAGCATATTACTCGGGCTATAAAAAAATTAGAAAGTGAAATTTTAGAAATTCAAAGGCAGATGAACTGCACTGGAGACCGGGATCATGCCCGGGTTCTGAAATCTAAAAGGGATGCTCTTGGCGATCTCCTGGGTGTCAGGGCACAGGGGGCTCTGGTTCGCTCTCGGTTCCAGAATCTAACACAGATGGACGCCCCATCAAAATTCTTTTTCAGTCTGGAAAGGAAGAATGGTCAGTGCCGGTTTATGCACTCCCTGCGTGCTGAAGATGGACAGGAGCTGACTGAACCCACTGAGATCCGTAAGCGGGCTGTACGTTTTTATGCTGAGCTGTACGAGAGTGAGCGTATAGACGATGGAGAACTGGCGGCAGGATTTTATGAAGGACTACGGAAGATCTCTACTTGCTCTAGTGACAAACTGGAACAACCACTGGGAGAGCAAGAGCTTCATGCTGCTTTACAAGGCATGAAGGGTGGTACTGCCCCTGGTATAGATGGTCTACCGATGGAGTTTTATAAGGCCTTTTGGACAGAGGTGGGTTCGGATCTGCTGGCAGTTCTCAATGAGAGCTTGACTGATGGTCTCTTGCCCCTAAGCTGCAGGAGGGCGGTGATCACCCTGCTGCCTAAGAAGGGTGACTTGCAGGACATTAAAAACTGGCGACCAGTGAGTCTTCTTTGCACGGACCTTAAAATTTTCTCCAAAACTTTGGCTACTAGACTGAGGGATGTGATGGGGCAGGTAATCCATCAGGACCAGACCTACTGTGTGCCTGGCAGGTCTATACATGATAATGTCTTTTTAATTAGAGATATTTTAACTGTTTTCAGAACTCAAGGGCTTGATGTCGGTCTCATATCTATTGACCAGGAAAAAGCTTTCGACAGAGTGGAACACCACCATCTGTGGCGCACACTTGAATTATTGGGTTTTGGGCCGTCTTTTATCAATATGATACGAGTACTATACAGAAACATTGAGAGTATGCTAAAAATTAACGGTGGATTGAGTGCTCCTTTTGGGGTCTGTCGGGGCATACGTCAGGGTTGTGCCTTGTCAGGGATGTTATACTCCCTGGCCATTGAGCCTCTGCTAAACAAGCTTCGATCTGAAATTGAAGGTATAACGCTGGGACAGTTTCGCTATCAATTGTCGGCATATGCAGACGATGTGATTGTAATGGTAAGGGGGCAGAAAGACATCGGAAAACTTGTTTCTATTGTTCAAGATTTTGGAGTAATTTCAGCTGCGAGGGTGAATTGGAACAAAAGCGAAGCTCTTGCAGTAGGACAGTGGACCGGGGGGCTGCCTTCTTTACCGGGTAATTTAGTCTGGAAAAGAGGGGGGATAAAATATCTTGGGGTTTTTATTGGGGATGACACTGTGCAGCAGAAAAACTGGGATGGTGTGATAGAGAAACTGATAGGTCGGCTGTCAAGGTGGAAATTGATTCATGGACAACTATCTTTCAGGGGGAGAGTCTTGGTAGTTAACAACCTGGTGGCATCAGTGTTGTGGCACCGGTTGTCCTGTGTGGATCCTCCTGTGGGCTTATTGTCGCGGATACAAGCGCTCCTCGTGGACTTTTTCTGGGACAGGCTTCATTGGATTCCACAAGGTGTCCTTTACCTTCCCAGACAGGAAGGAGGGCAAGGCCTGGTGCACCTAGCGAGTAGGATGGCGACTTTCAGACTGCAGTTCCTGCAGAGACTTCTGGCTGGCCCAGCTGATCTAGTGTGGAGAGAAGTGGCCTGCACCATCCTGCGCAAGGTCGATGGACTCGGTTTGGACACCGCACTGTTTTTTACAGACTATAAAAGACTGCACCTTGCTGGATTACCTCTTTTTTATCGGGGGCTTTTTAAAATGTGGGGACTTTTTAAGAAGCATAGACTGGAGACTACTGCCTCGCTTTTTTGGCTGTTGGAAGAGCCAATAGTAAAAGGGGCTCGGTTGGACGTGTCTGGAGATGGTGTACCGGGCCTTGCTTTAATGCTCAGTAACTCTGGAACAGTGACATTGCGGGACCTGGTGGGTGTGTTAGGGCCAGACTTAAACGACATCCAGAATGTTGCCTCTGTACTAGGGCTGAGGTCACTCCGTCAAGCTGAAACCATCACTGACTTGTGGAAGGACAGGCTGTCTTTGGAGGAACTATCCTTGTTGGAAAACTACGGCAATGGGAGTATAATGCCAAACAAGGGGGACCTTTTCCCACGTACTGCTCTTACTCCTGATTTAGATGGAGCATCGGGCCCTTTGTTAGAGCTCTCGGGCCTGCGGGACGTGGACCTTCATACTGTGTCAGGCCGTGTTTTATATGAATGCTGTGTTAAAGTGTTGAATAAAACAGTACTGAATGGACGGCCTGACACGGTGTGGAGGGACAAGCTGGGGGTAGGGACGGAAAGGCAGCCTGTCTGGAGGGTTTTATATAAACAACCCCTAACTAAGAGGTCTGGAGATCTCCAGTGGAGGATCCTACATGGGGTCATAGCAGTGAACTCTTTTGTGTCTGTGATAAATCCAGAAGTCAGTGATGGCTGTGCTTTTTGTGGGCTCAGAGAGACCATCTTTCACTGTTTTTTAGACTGTTCAAGGCTTAAGTCCCTTTTTCTGACACTTGAGTTTTTATTTTTGAAAAGTGGGGAATTTTTTAACTCTTGTGCTTTTATTTTTGGGGCTGGTTATCGACAAAAAGACCGTGTTAAGTGGCAGCTGCTTAATTTCATAGTGGGTCAGGCAAAACTGGCGATATACAACTCCAGGAGGAACAAAATGGAGGACAGATCTGGTCAGGAGGTTTTACCTCTGTTCTTGTCCCTGGTAAAGTCCAGAATTTTCTTTGAGTTTGGTTTTTACAAAACTCTGAATAACATTGAAGGTTTTGAGCTGGAATGGTGTTGTAATGATCTCCTGTGCAGGGTTGAGGAGGGAGAGCTGATCTTCACAAGCCCTTTGAGCTGAATGCTTTAATTGATACTGTGTTTATGTCTGTGATGTCGTACTGTGTTTTGTTTACTGTTATATGTGTTTATGGATGATTGAATAAATGTTATGTGTTTAAAAATAAAAAAAAAATCTCTTTCTCTCTCTCTCTTTTTCTCTCTCTCTCTCTCTCTCTCTCTCTCAGTGTAATGTAGGATTCGGGGGGAATGGTAATATCTGCGGCGTGGACTCTGATCTAGACGGCTATCCTGACGAAGCGCTACCCTGCATGGACAACGATAAACACTGCCGACCTGTAATTAACCACCATCCACTGACACACACACACACACACCACGCTGACAGCTGTCTGATGGTAAAGTCTCCCTGGGTCATTCAGAAAGAGAGGACAGCAGTGTCCTGCAGGTGGAGACCTGTGGCGGTGCTCTCTGGGGAATAAAGTCAGTGTCTCCTCTTGTTGTGACGTCAGCACTGATGCCTTCAGCCCTCAAAAGGTCCAGGTGTTCAGACCCCTGTAGGAGAGGGTTGAGGACGAATAGAAGCATCAGTGTTATGTAACTGCTTTATCTTCACTAAACGCTTGTAGAGATGTTATTTTTTGGGACATTTACTCATTAGTTGACCACTGGCATAAGAAGGTAGGTGTCCCCAAACTTTTGATTGGTGTCAATCTGACCTTCGGGCTACTCTGTGTGTGTGTGTGTGTGTGTGTGCAGGATAACTGCATGTCCACCCCTAACTCGGGTCAAGAGGACGCGGACGGAGACGGGGTGGGGGACCAGTGCGATGAGGACGCTGATGGAGACGGAATAAAGAACGTGGAGGTTTGCACACACACTTTGATCAACAACACACTTCAGAGACATGCTTCTACACTCCACTTTATCAGATCCACCACTCCTATAGTCACTGCTGTGTCTGATTCATACACTAACACACCACCACCACGTCAGTGTCACTGCAGCGCTGAGAATTATTCACCACCACATCACACCTGCTCTGTGGGGGTCCTGAGCACTGAGGAACAGGGGGAAAGGGGGCAAACAAAGTATGCAGAGCAACAGATGGACTACATTCTGTAACTGTAGAAGTACAAAGTGCTCCTGTGTAGTCAGTGGAGCTGAGAGAGTGGACAGTGAGTGCAGACACAAGGGGGTGGCTTTAATTGTTATGGCTGATAACAATAGCACCCTTTCTGTTGGTAAGTGCTCTTCGGTGAATGTTATGAAAATGAGTCTACGTTGAGTGCATATTAAAGCAACTTTAGGTAGTATTTTTCCGTTAAAATTACAGCTTTCAAATCATTGTGATGATCCACTGTGCTGTAACAGGGAAAACAAAGCCTTAGTTGTGGCTACTCAGGCCTTGGCACTGCTGAAACTGCACTATGTAACTTTGAGTGGAGGGTAGGTGTGTTTGTGTCTGTAACCTCTGCCACTATTTTGAAGTTTTGCTGTTGTTCAGGATAACTGTCGACTGGTGCCTAATAAACACCAGCAGAACTCAGACACGGACTCCTTCGGCGACGCCTGCGATAACTGTCCCAACGTCCCCAACCCTGACCAGCTGGACACCGACGGGAACGGGGTGGGGGACATCTGCGATAACGACATTGATGGAGACGGTACAGTCAGCTCTCTCCTTTTTATTACACCTACTTCCTGTTTACACACTTACATAGACCACAGCGATGGAGTCAGGGTACATCTGACGGTAAAAGGTACTTAGACTCTGATAAATCCAGTCACACACACTCACCCTGTCACTCACACACAGCCAGTCGACCTACAACATGTGTGTTTAGAGTGTGGGAGGAAATCATAATAATTCAGATATAGTTTATTGTAATTTCACAGAAACAAACAAAAAAATTTTTTTAAAAGATGTCATGGTGGTGCAACAGGTAGTGTCATGTTCGTTTGGTATGTTTGGTGTGTTCTCCCTGTGTCCGGGTGACTGTCTGTGAGGAGTGTGGTGTGTTCTCCCTGTGTCCGTGTCGGTTTCCTCCGGGTGACTGTGAGGAGTGTGGTGTGTTCTCCCTGTGTCTGCGTGGGTTTCCTCCGGGTGACTGTCTGTGAGGAGTTTGTGTGTTCTCTCTGTGTCTGTGTGGGTTTCCTCCGGGTGACTGTCTGTGAGGAGTGTGGTGTGTTCTCCCTGTGTCTGCGTGGGTTTCCTCCGGGTGACTGTCTGTGAGGAGTTGGTGTGTTCTCTCTGTGTCTGCGTGGGTTTCCTCCGGGTGACTGTCTGTGAGGAGTGTGCTGTGTTCTCCCTGTGTCTGTGTGGGTTTCCTCCAGGTGACTGTCTGTGAGGAGTGTGGTGTGTTCTCCCTGTGTCTGCGTGGGTTTCCTCCGGGTGACTGTCTGTGAGGAGTGTGGTGTGTTCTCCCTGTGTCTGCGTGGGTTTCCTCCGGGTGACTGTCTGTGAGGAGTTGGTGTGTTCTCTCTGTATCTGTGTGGGTTTCCTCCGGGTGACTGTCTGTGAGGAGTGTGGTGTGTTCTCCCTGTGTCTGTGTGGGTTTCCTCCGGGTTACTGTCTGTGAGGAGTTTGGTGTGTTCTCCCTGTGTCTGCGTGGGTTTCCTCCGGGTGACTGTCTGTGAGGAGTGTGGTGTGTTCTCTCTGTGTCTGCGTGGGTTTCCTCCGGGTGTCTGTCTGTGAGGAGTGTGGTGTGTTCTCCCTGTGGCTGCGTGGGTTTCCTCCGGGTGACTGTCTGTGAGGAGTGTGGTGTGTTCTCTCTGTGTCTGCGTGGGTTTCCTCCGGGTGACTGTCTGTGAGGAGTGTGGTGTGTTCTCCCTGTGTCTGTGTGGGTTTCCTTTGGGCAAATACAAAATAAATGCAAAACCAACAAACAAAAAAAAACAAATACAAAAGAAAACACTAAGACAACAACAATAACTAAAATGGCATCTTTTAATGTCTCACGACAACTGCATTTATGATTTAAAATGTTTGCAGAAATGTTTTTAAAAGCCGACATGGGGATAGATGTGTCCGATCTTAATCATTTACAGTGAGTTCCAGTCATTGACCTCAGCTGACTGAAACCGGGACAGAGTAAATACTGTATTTGTTTTAGGGACTTTCAACATGAGATGGGTATCATCTTATTCTGTTATAAGCACAAGACAAATACTGCAACAAGTGGTGCAAATAAGGAGGGGACAGACAAGGATCAGTGAATCAGTGAAAACAGTGTAGTGTCAAATCTATAACAATAACAACAACAATCCATAATCATCTTCATTCTCTTGTTCAAAAGGAATCCCCAACACTTTGGACAACTGTCCGAAAATTCCCAACCCCATGCAGACTGACCGCGACGGGGACGGAGTGGGAGATGTGTGTGACACCTGCCCCGAGGTCAACGACCCCACGCAGGTCAGAACCGAGCAGCTAAGATTGTTACACGGATCTGGGGAATATTTGTTTCTGCACATGGAAAAGACGAATGATAACACTGTCTTCTCTTGTAGTCGGATATGGACAACGACCTGGTGGGAGACTTATGTGACACAAATCGGGACATGTGAGTTTCTTTTTGTTTGTACAATTTCAGGAAAAAGAGGGTCAGAATTAGGTTGGAGTGTCTTTAAAGGGAGAATTTCATGGATAAAATGTACAGTGTAATGTGGTTAAAATGTAAAATGTATACATGATCCAAACATGGTCTTGAGTTCATTCAAGACATCACAAACATGGACGTATTTACACAGGAGGGTGGGGTTGAGCATGTAGCTCCTCTGAGACACGTGACCCCAACCCCACAGCTTTGTTTTGAACTGCTTTGTCTTGAATGTGCCAGAGAATGCAAACCGCCCAGATCTGTCACATCAGACGAAAGACGCCGGCTCTAGCTGGCACCGTGAGCAGAGAGATTGGGGGTGTGACGTCTGTGTCTCTCTGTGTGCTTCCAGTGATGGAGACGGGATTCAGGACTCGAGGGACAACTGTCCTGACGTCCCAAACAGCTCTCAGCTGGACTCAGACCTGGACGGAGCTGGGGACGAGTGTGACGACGATGATGATAATGATGGCATTCCCGATGTTCTTCCTCCAGGCCCCGACAACTGCCGACTCATCCCCAACCCCAGCCAGAAAGACTCAGACGGTACGTGTTGGATGGAGCACAGTCACCCCTGAGGACATATTCTCACTGATTCACAGCTCAGTGCTGGGGACTCTTGGCATTGGGCATTGGGACATTAGACCCTGTGTCACTGCACCATAACATCCTGTTTCATATGGAGATATGTTTTTGTTTGGAGATTATACAAATTGCTATGTAGTTGCCATGGTGCTGCTTGGAGGTTGCTAATTTGTTGCCATAGTATACGTTTTGGTTGCTAAAGTATTGGTAGCTGGATGCTAAGGTGTTGCTAGGTTTTTGCTAAAGTTTTGCTAGGTGGTTGTTAACGTATTGATGTGGTATAAGTGTTTTTTGCTAAACTGTTGCTAGGTGGTTGCTAATGTGTTGTTATGTTATAGGTACTGGTCACCAAGATGTTGCTAGGTGGTTGTTAATGTATAGCTGTTTGCTGCTAAGTTTTGCAATGGTAAATGTATTTGATGCTAAGGGGATCGCCAAAGTGTTGCTAAGTGGTCACTAAGGTATAGTGTAGGTGTTTGTTGCTAAGGTGTTGCTGTTGTATAAAGGTTGGATGCTAAGGTGTTGCTAGGTTGTTGCTAAGGTTTTGCTAGGTGGTTGTTAACGTATTGTTGTGGTATAAGTGTTTTTTGCTAAACTGTTGCTAGGTGGTTGCTAAGGTGTTGTTATGTTATAGCTGCTGGTCACCAAGATGTTTCTAGGTGGTTATTAATGTATAGCTGTTTGCTGCTAAGTTTTGCAATGGTAAATGTATTTGATGCTAAGGGGATCGCCAAAGTGTTGCTAAGTGGTCACTAAGGTATAGTGTAGGTGTTTGTTGCTAAGGTGTTGCTGTGGTATAAAGGTTGGATGCTAAGGTGTTGCTAGGTTGTTGCTAAGGTTTTGCTAGGTGGTTGTTAACGTATTGTTGTGGTATAAGTGTTTTTTGCTAAACTGTTGCTAGGTGGTTGCTAATGTGTTGTTATGTTATAGGTACTGGTCACCAAGATGTTTCTAGGTGGTTATTAATGTATAGCTGTTTGCTGCTAAGTTTTGCAATGGTAAATGTATTTGATGCTAAGGTGATCGCCAAAGTGTTGCTAAGTGGTCACTAAGGTATAGTGTAGGTGTTTGTTGCTAAGGTGTTGCTGTGGTATAAAGGTTGGATGCTAAGGTGTTGCTAGGTTGTTGCTAGGTGGTTGTTAGCGTATTGTTGTGGTATAAGTGTTTTTTGCTAAACTGTTGCTAGGTGGTTGCTAAGGTGTCGTTATGTTATAGGTACTGGTCACCAAGATGTTGCTAGGTGGTTGTTAATGTATAGCTGTTTGCTGCCAAGTGTTGCAATGGTAAATGTATTTGATGCTAAGGTGATCGCCAAAGTGTTGCTAAGTGGTCACTAAGGTATAGCGTAGGTGTTTGTTGCTAAGGTGTTGATATCTTGAAAATCGTAAGCAGAGTTAACCGGACATAAAAATGTGTAGAATAATCAGATTCAGAAGAAAAATAATAAAACATAATTTTAAAAATATAGTAATAAAAGAAGAACAATAAAATAAAGTAAGAGGTGTTTGTAAGGGATTAGTGGTAAAATTTCTGATGGCTCCTTTAAAGATTCAGAGTGGACTGAAGTCTAAAGCTGATGCTCTGTCTTTTCCCTCAGCTGACGGTATCGGAGATGTGTGCGAGACGGACTTTGATAACGATAAAGTGAACGACCTGGTGGATGTTTGTCCTGAAAGCGCTGAGGTCACGATGACCGACTTCAGGGCGTTCCAGACTGTGATCCTGGACCCTGAGGGGGACGCACAGATCGATCCCAACTGGGTCGTCCTCAATCAGGTCACCACTCCTTACTTCACAACATGAATTGGTTTCAAACACAGCAAACTGGAGCTAGATGCATGTTCGCTGTTTTGAGATGGAGAGGGTGCAGTGGGACAATGGAGAAGCCTCACAGAACATTCCCATTCAGCCCAAGACGAAAAATGGATGGGAAAATTAAAATAACTACAGTTCCTTTTATTTATGTGGATGGGGGTCTGTTAATTTTGGAGTCTGTGATGACAACGACAATGTCAGAAGAGAGTGAAAATGGAGGCTAGGAAGAAAGACTGACATTTACATGCATTACATTACATTTCTATTTATGACATTTAGCAGATGTTCTAATCCAGAGAGACTTACACAAGTGCTTTGTTCTCTACTCATTCATCTCCAGTACAGAGGGGATTACAGTCCAAATACCACTGATCTAAGATCCCCCCAGATACAGGGGTCAGCACTGAGCCCTAAAAAAGAGAATAATTTAAAAACAGGAGTACAACAAGAAGCCAAAAATCACAAAGAGAGAGATAATGTGAGAGTGTGAGAGACCGTGGGTGAGAGTAGAGACAGTGAGAGAGTGTGGGAGAGAGTAGAGACAGTGAGAGAGTGTGGGAGAGAGTAGAGACAGTGGGAGGGAGTGTGAGAGTGTGAAGGAGAATGTGAGACAGTGAGAGAGACAGTGAGAGAGAGTTTGAGAGACAGTGGGAGAGAGTGAGAGAGTGTGTGAGAGTGTGAGAGACAGTGGGAGAGAGTAGAAACAGTTCATGAGAGTGAGAGACAGTAAGAGACAGTGGAAGAGAGTGAGAGAGAGTGCATGAGAGTGTGAGAGAGAGAGTGTAAGAGACAGTGGGAAAGAGAGAGAGAGGTGAAAAAAGGTGAGAGACAGTGAGAGATGACTGGAGACAGTGGGAGAAAATGGGAGACTTTGAGAAAGTGTGGGGGACGGTGAGGGACAGTAAATCCAGAGGAAGTTTGTCCTTGTTATCTGGGAGCAAGTGCAGACAAGAGTCTTGATGCTTGTCTCTCACGTGACTCAGAGTCTCGACACACTCGAGGAACAAACCGGATTTTGACCATTGCCATCATGAAGGGAGGGGCTGTGGGAGAGAGTAGAGACAGTGGGAGAGAGTGAGAGGACCGGGTCCACCACGTAGGGAGGGACTGGTCAATTCTTAGCTTTGTATTCACGCGTGGGGAGCTACTGGACACCAGTATAGGGAACGCAGCAGTGAAGGAACCTGGGAGAACCTCGGACAAGTGAAGATCAGCCGTGCTGCTGTGTTCTAGGGGAGTTGAAGGGGCCGGAGCACCCACTGAGGAAGACCAGCGAGAGCAAGCAAGCACCTGGGTGATGACCGGAGAGAGTAAGGGACGAAGCTTTCAGACACACACTGGATAAGAGCGTCTGCTAAATGTCCGTTTTCCTCAGACACAAAGATAGAGTAATACACCCACTATTAACACTTACCAAAAACAACACAGGGCCTAGGAGAGTGAAGATGAAGGGTACAGATCCACAGGGGTCAGAACAGGGATGTAGGGAGGATCAAAAGACGGAGGGCCTTAGTCTGCTACAGTAGTCCTATTGTCCTGGTCAAACTGCATCTTTGGTTTATTTTCTAACTGAAAACACTTGATCACATCCTCTGACATGTGTCTGACTGCAGGGAATGGAGATCGTCCAGACGATGAACAGTGACCCGGGTTTGGCTGTGGGTGAGTCTCTCAGTTTCAGTCTTTATTTCTAGAAATCTCATGTGCTGGAGTTTTTAAACCCTGTGTCCACTCTCTGTCCACTCTGTGAGACACTCCTCCCTCGTTGGTCCATCTTGTAGATGTAGAGTCAGAGACAGTAGCTCGTCTGTCGCTGCACAGTGTGTGTCGCTCGTCCTCTAGTCCTTCATCAGTGACACAGGACGCTGTCGGCTGGATGTTTAAAAACTCCAGCAGCACTGCTGTGTCTGATCCACTCTACACCAGCACAACACACACTAACACACCACCATCACGTCAGTGTCACTGCATGTTGCTTTAATGTTTGACGTGCGTCTCCCTCTCCAGGCTACACAGCGTTTAATGGAGTAGACTTTGAGGGCACCTTCCATGTGAACACAGCCACTGACGACGACTATGTGGGCTTCATCTTCGGCTACCAGGACTCGTCCAGTTTCTACGTGGTGATGTGGAAGCAGACGGAGCAGGTTTACTGGCAGAATCTGCCCTTCAGAGCCTCGGCCCTCCCAGCCCTGCAGCTCAAGGTTCTCACTGACATCACCCTGCACTCGCACTCTTTACCCTGGGGTCTTCTGCCTGTCTGTAGCGCACTGGACAGGGGAATAAACAGCATGTTAAAGACATTACTGTCATTGTTTCTTCAATTGTTTCTACTGTCAGTGGCTGAGTGTTTGTGTGTCCTACAAACAGGGTGTAAACAGAAATAAACGGCACTAATGAGTTATAGAAAATGTCTTGAGAATGAATTAAAGGTACACTGTGTAATATTTTTACCTTAGAATCACAGCTTCAAAATCATTGCTATGTTCCACTGAGCTGTAATAAGGGAATAGAGCCTCTGTCGTTGCTACTCCGTGTTCAGCACTGCAGAAACTGCACTGTGTAACTTTTGGAGGAGGGTAGGAAACCACCGCTTCCCTCCCCTTTCCGACTGATTTCAGTACATTGCTATAAAACTGACTTAAACCAGGTGGAGCCCCAGGAGCAAAGAACCCAGATCCTACTGACAAAAAGTTATAGTGCTCTCTTATGACTCCTGGCTCCTTAGACACCCCCCCCCCCCCCCCCGCCCCAGGACCCCCAGCATGTTTAAACTGGGCTTATTTAGATCACTAAATTATACAATATACTTTATTATATGGTATTTCTCATTAGTGTCCTGCTCTGTGTGTCTCTGTTCTCAGGCAGTGAAGTCACGTACAGGTCCAGGGGAGTATCTGAGGAATGCTCTGTGGCACACAGGAGACACCCCCGGGGAGACCACCCTGCTGTGGAAGGACCCCCGGAACATAGGCTGGAGAGACAAGACATCGTACCGCTGGCATCTCAGCCACAGGCCTCAGGTCGGATACATCAGGTAACAACAACAGGACCCAGTCAGAATGTTTAGCCTTTGCGGAGGACCGACAAGAGAAAAATTCATTAATGGCTGAGGTGGCCTTGAGCAAGGCGCCAAGTTGGTCACAGCCCCCTGCTCCGGTTGTGTGTGTGCTCACTGCCCCTAGTGTGTGTGAAGAATCGCTCACTAGTGTGTTGGGTCAAATGCAGAGAAGCAATTATCCCTAAGGGCATCTATAAAGGTGTTTATTTTCCTTCTTCTTCTTCTTCTTCTCCAGCCGTGAGCTCCAAAACTGGTCTTGGTCTTAGTGGTAACTCAAGCTAACTTTCCTAGAATGCTAGCAGGTGCTAGTGCTGTCTCGTCAAATGGGAGACGTTATGAAAAAAAACCCATGTTTTTCAACCCATGAGCACATTAACTCACAAACTCTAAAACAAGACCCACCCAGTCAGTTTCCTGACGAGCCGTTCCGATTCTACTCCGCTTCTGACGTCAAGTGCAGAGACTTTAGTATCACCCCTCCCCCTCGCCTGAGTCTGTCCAATCACAGCGCTGGAGCCATGTTTATGTGAAAGTGCAAAGGCATGGTTTGAAGAAAGAGAACCGAGTGAAAACAGCTAAAAACCAGAGCTTCTGCTCCTCGCTCCTCACTGCTGCGCGCTCGGGGTCGGGGTGAACAGCGAGCGGCTCATTATCATTTAAAGGAACAGGTGCCGTTCTGAACAGGGGCTGTTTACACAGGGGGAGAACACTGCTGTGGGGTTTGGACCCAAGCAGAGAAGTGGGGGGTATGTGCATGTGTGTCCAGTGAGATGAGAATATCAGTTATGAAATGAATGCTATGAAACTGTTTGTGTTTAGAGTGCATCTGTATGAAGGTAACACACTGGTGGCTGACTCTGGAGTGGTGATTGACTCCACAATGAGAGGAGGACGACTGGGAGTGTTCTGTTTCTCTCAGGAGAACATCATCTGGTCCAACCTGGGATACCGCTGCAACGGTGCGTATAAAAAACACACGAGAACCATCTGTGTGATGCCTTCACCGACACCCCACAATATTCCCTAGAGATGGGGGCCATAGAAACATTCCCCATCATGATATCTGTAACGAGGGACTTCCAAGCAGGAGTTAGAGCCGAGTGCAGGTTTAATGATACAAAGTCGGCAGCAACAACAGGCCAGGTCAAAACCATATCCATCCACAGTACAACTGTGACCAGTTCTAAAACTCTGGTGAGAGTGACCTCTGTTGGTGCGGAGGATTATTGGCAGCAGATGTGACAATATCAGGGACCGAGCTAAATGCACTATAGTGCCCTCCTTTAACAGCTGCACCATGCTCAGTGCCAACGTGAGTCAGATAGAGCCCCCAGTAATGCCCCCAGTACTGGGCAGTGGAACAGTGGAACTGTGTTCTCTGAAGTGATCAAGCTTCACTGAATACTCTTGGGACAAACTGAAGTGGAGTTTCTGATCCAGAACTAATATAAGCACCTCATCTCAGTACTGTTTATGTGGCTGAATGCAATCAAATCCACACAGCAATGTTTCAACAAACCCCTGATTGACACTCTTTATTTCTGAAGTAATTTCACACGAGCAAACGGCCATTTACACGGAACGATCACTGGATTTGGAACAGCTCCACTGACCGTACGGGAGCACTTTGTAGCCTGTTGCTCTGCATACTTTATTATCTCCCTTTCACCCTGTTCTCCAAAGGTCAGAGGACCCCCACAGAGCAGGTGTGATCATTCTCAGCGCTGCAGTGACACTGACGTGGTGGTGGTGGTGTTAGTGTGTGGATCAGACACAGCAGTGACTATTGGAGTTTTTATACCCGACAGTGTCAATGCTGGAGTTCAAAAACATCCAGTCGATAGCATCCTGAGTCTTGTGAGGCTTTACCTGTGAAGAACAGTGTGAAATAGGGACTAGAAAGTGTGCAGAGCAACCGGAGGACTACAGGCTGTAATTGTAGAGCTACAGAGTGCTCCTGTGTGGTTTGAAGGGCTGATCAAATTTACAATGAGTGTAGAAACAAGGTAGGTGTTCCTAACCCAGTCATTTTCTTTGCGTAACTTTACCACTTTAAAAAAAAAAGCATAATTTTATAGATGTTTTATGTTTATTTTCTTACCAGATACCGTCCCAGATGATTTTTACCTCTACCAGAAACAGAGGAGCCTCAGGATGGGGTCTTAACCGACCCACTGCGTCTTTACTAAGGACTTTACACGAAGGTAGTGGAGGTTTCAAGTTGCTGTGGACTGCAGACTATAACAAAAATACAGTCTATGTTTAAGTCCTGATGAACTACAACGGCCATCCAGCGCTTGCCTCCATCCCACGTGTGTGTGGATTTTGTAGGTGTTTACATATGTGTTGTTTAAGTATGTGTCCAGCCATTTCTGTTGTGGAGTAAACTAAACATGTCCTAGTGCTGTAGAACTGTGACACTGGCCACTGCAGAAAGCTCCTATATGGAAATGAGCCCTTTATTAATCATAAGTACTGTTCCTGGTGAATCAGATTATTAATGTAATCTGTAACTCATATTCACACTCAGTGTCTCATATCCAAGACTTCCAAACAGTTTCAGAGTGATGGTTTTTATTCACAGTTTGTGAAAGGCCTACAATCCAGCTCCTGAAGTCCTAACCAATGGGAGAAGAGCTTGGCTGATACCTCAGAAAAGAAAAGTATTGGACACGTCAATATATTAAACCTTTTGTTTTAAACAATGGAATGAACACAGGTGCTGTACCTGAATGATCCACATACAACATTCACGAGGCTATTTACTATAAAATATTAAATCAAATATTCCTCTGATCTCATTTAATCAATGATTGCTCAAAATAATGCCACTTTTATCTGTGTTTTGAACGTGGTGGGGAGCCATACGAAAGTTAAGCGCAGAAGCTGCATAATCACAATGTATATTTGTCAATACTGAGCAGCACTAACATGTTTTATCATTATTTTGTATGTGTTTCTGTGCTCTTTAAATGATTGTTTATCATTGACTGATGGACAAATGGTATCATTTTAGTCATATTTTCCTATTTTTTCAAAAAAGTATTATCAGATCCTGACACTGTGCACAATTGCCAATATTTGGTGATGAACATGGTGCTAAGTGTAACTTCTCAGTGTGTGTGTGTGAGATTGTAGTCCTGTAACCAACACCAGAACCAGACTTTATTTTAAATAGACTTTTGGCATTTAGAACCAACTTATAAAAAAAATGAAATACATGTTGAAAGTGCCATTTGTAATTGTGAAAATGTCAGCAAAACCTGAAAAATAATTCATAGTGAAATAAACAATTGAAATAAAACTTGTGACCCATGATAATTTTCATGACGCTGTTAAATTTATATGTCAATATTTGTGTGTTTTTTCATGTTTACTAGGGTGACCAGACGTCCTCTTTTACCCGGACATGTCCTCTTTTTTAGACTTAAAAAAATGTCCGGGCGGAATTTCACAAACGTCCGGGATTTTGTTTTTCTGGAGCTTACATAGAACTTTCGAGAAGCGTTTCGTTCACAAACTAGTCCCGCCCTCCCCTACTCCGATTGGTTCGCTTGAGTGAGAAGGGGGCGTAGTGAAGTAGCCTAAAATCTTCAGATTGGACGGTATGACTGGAGAGCTACCGTTATTGGTCGATAACATTCTCTGCAAACATTTAATTGGTCAGTCTGCACGTCAGTAGTCGTCCACCCCCCCCCCCCCGGACATTACGCGCCAAGCTAAATTTCTCCACAAAACGGTGCCAAATAAAACAATCACCACAGCAGTAGGGGTACAGAGACGGGTATTGGTACGGTTATATTTTTCCCCAATCCACCTAAATACTTTTTTCATACATTTCTCAAATATAAAGATTGTTTTTACCGGACTATTTTGTATCGTATGAATCCGCCTGTTTACCTGGCGGAGGAAGAGGCGGTGATGCGTCGTTTAAATGTTTGTATATGAACGTTAGTCACCAGAGAAAACGGTTAGTACTTTCAATGGTGTATTGTTTTTAATGAAAATGGTGCTTTTAAAAGCTCTCCCTTACACTTCTGTACAATTCAGATAAGAATGAGAGGATACACAAAGCCGTTACTGAGTCTTAAAATGTCTTAAAATCGTGGTGTATGACATTAATTTATTGTATAGCCATAACCTTAGCTATCGCTACATTTCATAGTCTCGAATTATTATCAGTAAAGTCCACTTTACAGTCCACAGAGCCCTGCTCCTCATATCTATTTAAAACAAAATATGTCGTGGGAATGACTTAATAGGAGGTTCGAGTTAGCTAGGTTAGATATTGAAGTATTGGAACGACATAAGGTGTCTGAACGAAATATTTAATGCGTGGGGAAAAAAATTAAAAGACCCAAGTATGAAATATATTGCGTCATTAAGTGTTTCCATATTTAAATATTTTGTTCCCACACCTCATTAAATCATCCCCATGCCTTAAGTCATTCCCACGTATTGTTTTTCACAGACTGGTTTATTTAGAAGGGATGTCAGCAGAAAGGCTCCATAAAGAGACACTTAAGTTGAGCATATTTCTGGCCAATTACATTTAAGAAAAATTGAATTTATTAATAAACAAATAATATTTTAGATTAATACTTATTTTCCTGAAGAATTAAGTTGGTTTTCTCAAGATATTCACTCGGCATCTTGATAATTGCTTGCTGGAGTGTCTCTGAATAATGAATGATTTTCTTGAATTACAGACCAAGTGTCTCAAAGGGATGACATATTCATAGATTTAGAGACACTGTTTAAACACTTGGATCCTTAAATGTTTATTATTTAGAGTATGTCATTATTGGAAGACGTTTGTAAGCCACAACACATTTAATCATTTCATTGGCTCTAATAACACTAATAGCTGCTGGACTGGGTCTGGAGTTCGGTCATGGCACGCATGAGCTTATTTCTGCCACTTGGTGTAGCACACTGATGATTTGTATCACATACGTTTATCTGTGAAAATATTTAAACATTCTGAAGCCCCAGTTCAGGGCTGCTGCTGCAGACCTCCAGTTTAAACCCCTTTTCATATGATAATGCTTAAAACATCACTAGGTAATATTTGTGATTAAATTACAGCTTCAATATAATGATCCTTCACTGAGTTGTGTAATAGGGAGTATACAGCCTTAGATATTGCTACACTGGGCTAAGCACTTCAGAAACAGAACTATGTAATTTTAGGAGGAGGGCAGGGAAGCAACCCCCTCTCCCTCACCTCTACCCCCTAATTTCAGGACAGTGCTGTAAAAGTGAATTACACTCTGCAGCTGTAAGCGGAACAGCAGCAAAAATACCAGATATTACCTAGTGTTACTTTAATGAACAGTTAAAGGGAAGGTCTACGATTGTAATAAAAAAATAAACACTTTTTACAAAGGGGCGGCACGGTGGCGCAGCATGTAGTGTTGCAGTCACACAGCTCCAGGGTTCGATTCTCACTCCGGGTGACTGTCTGTGAGGAGTGTGGTGTGTTCTCCCTGTGTCTGCGTGGGTTTCCTCCGGGTGACTGTCTGTGAGGAGTGTGGTGTGTTCTCTCTGTGTCTGCGTGGGTTTCCTCCGGGTGACTGTCTGTGAGGAGTGTGGTGTGTTCTCTCTGTGTCTGCGTGGGTTTCCTCCGTGTAACTGTCTGTGAGGAGTGTGGTGTGTTCTCCCTGTTTCTGCGTGGTTTTCCTCCAGGTGACTGTCTGTGAGGAGTGTGGTGTGTTCTCCCTGTGTCTGCGTGGGTTTCCTCCGCGTGACTGTCTGTGAGGAGTGTGGTGTGTTCTCTCTGTGTCTGCGTGGGTTTCCTCCGGGTGACTGTCTGTGAGGAGTGTGGTGTGTTCTCTCTGTGTCTGCGTGGGTTTCCTCCGTGTAACTGTCTGTGAGGAGTGTGGTGTGTTCTCCCTGTTTCTGCGTGGTTTTCCTCCAGGTGACTGTCTGTGAGGAGTGTGGTGTGTTCTCCCTGTGTCTGCGTGGGTTTCCTCCGGGTGACTGACTGTGAGGAGTGTGGTGTGTTCTCCCTGTGTCTGCGTGGGTTTCCTCCGGGTGACAGTCTGTGAGGAGTGCGGTGTGTTGTCCCTGTGTCTGTGTGGGTTTCCTCCGGGTGACTGTATGTGAGGAGTGTGGTGTGTTCTCTCTGTGTCTGCGTGGGTTTCCTCCGGGTGACTGTCTGTGAGGAGTGTGGTGTGTTCTCCCCGTGTCTGCGTGGGTTTCCTCCGGGTGACTGTCTGTGAGGAGTGTGGTGTGTTCTCCCTGTGTCTGTGTGGGTTTCCTCCGGGTGACTGTCTGTGAGGAGTGTGGTGTGTTCTCTCTGTGTCTGCGTGGGTTTCCTCCGGGTGACTGACTGTGAGGAGTGTGGTGTGTTCTCACTGTGTCTGCGTGGGTTTCCTCCGGGTGACTGACTGTGAGGAGTGTGGTGTGTTCTCCCTGTGTATGCGTGGGTTTCCTCCAGGTGACTGTCTGTGAGGAGTGTGGTGTGTTCTCCCTGTGTCTGAGTCGGTTTCCTCCGGGTGACTGTCTGTGAGGAGTGTGGTGTGTTCTCCCTGTGTCCGCATGGGTTTCCTCCAGGTGACTGTCTGTGAGGAGTGTGGTGTGTTCTCTCTGTGTCTGCGTGGGTTTCCTCCGGGTGACTGTCTGTGAGGACTGTGGTGTGTTCTCTCTGTGTCTGCGTGGGTTTCCTCCGGGTGCTCCTGTTTCCTCCCACAGTCCAAAAACACACGTTGGTAGGTTGATTGGCGACTCAAAAGTGTCCGTAGGTGTGAGTGCAAGTGTGAGTGTTTGTGTTGCCCTGTGAAGGACTGACGCCCCCTCCAGGGTGTATTCCTGCCTTGCGCCCAGTGATTCCAGGTAGGCTCTGGACCCACCGTGACCCTGAACTGGATAAGGGTTACAGATAATGTATGAATGGATGGAACACTATACAGCGAGCACACAACCTGATTATTACCTGAAGAGCAGTAATTTTACACAATAGTCCTCACTCATTTAATCATTGAAACAGTAGCTTAAAATTCATTCTCTTTATGCGATTAATAAATGTACAGAAGCTCTGAGTGTTCCTTGAGCATGATGTTCTCTATAATAAACCTGCCTGTTTGAGAAGTGAGAACCGTGAGCCTGTGTGTGTGTGTGTGTGTGATTGTGTTCCACAGCTCCATGGTGTCCACTCTGCTGGCCCTGATGGATGGTGTGGTCAGTCGTGGAGAGGTGGTGGTCATTGGTGCCACCAACAGGTTAGACATTATGGACCCGGCGTTGAGGAGACCCGGGCGATTCGACCGAGAGCTCCTCTTTAGACTGCCCGACAGAGAGGTCAGCACAGAGCCGATATGATTCAGGATCACAATCACAATCCTTAATAAGTCAAAGCCAATTACATTTTTAACATTGTGTTTCCAAACTCGAGTTGATTTGTTTTATCTGCACGTCCTGTTTCCCTCCTCTTATTCCTCCAGGCTCGGAAGGCAATCCTAAAGATCCATACGCGGCAGTGGGAGCCCTCTCCATCTGAGGCCTTCCTTGAGGAACTGGCTGAAATATGCGTCGGTGAGAATCAGTCCATCAGCCCATTGTAACACATATCAACTGGAAAAAAGTATAAGAGCACTGTATTAAACCATAGAATGTTAGTATAAGATTATATTTGTTAAAGTGTTTAAAATGATTCTGTCAATACATTAATATGATAAATGACTGGATGTACCGTAGAATGAACAGTTCAGAGAAGGTGAGGTGGACTTTTTTCCCTGTGTCCCTCCAGGTTACAGTGGAGCAGATTTAAAAGCAGTTTGTGTAGAAGCCGCTCTGTGTGCTCTTCGTCGCCGTTATCCTTAGATCTACACAACCTCCAACAAACTGCTCCTGGATGTCAACTCCATCTCAATCTCCAGCTGGGACTTTGTGTTCGCCATGGAGAAGATGATTCCAGCATCTCAGAGAGCGGTGTCCACTCCGGCTAAACCACTGAACCCGGTGCTTGAGCCCCTGCTTAAAGCTAGTTTCAACAAGACACTGACCCTCCTGCAGCGGGTCTTCCCTCAGTCAGCGCAGGGCCTCAGAGGGACGAGGGACAGCGGTCAGTCTCTGTTTTTAATAACAGCATTAAGAATAATGTGATTTATTGCTGTTATGCCTTTCAAAGTACATATTTAAAAACCATAATGTCCTGTTATGAGTCGGAGTCTGTCCAATCACAGCTCTGGACCCATGTTAATGTGAGAGCGCAAAGACGACAGCAAACACACAATGAGTACGAAGAAATAAGAGCACTGACTAACGGGAACTGAGCGAAAACGGCTAAGAACCAGAGCTTCTGCTCCTTACTCCTCACTGCTGTGCGCTCTGGGTCGGGGTGAACAGATGAAAGCGGGCGATCTGAACAGGGCTGTTAAGACAGGGGAGAACGCTACTGTGGGGTTTTGACGAAAGCAGGTCACAGTTGTTTCATTAAAAACCTTCATTACCTTTTATACTATAAACTTGAGATATAGAATCAAACTGCTCTGAATGTAGTCCAACTTCAATCTACAGAGTGCAGGGTTCTGGTGATTTTCACTCCTGTTTATTACAGAATTTCTGACACATCCAGGCCACTAGGTGTCAGTGTAATGACTGTTTTATATGTGAAGAAGAATCTTGTTGAAAACAACTGATTGCTTCTTTAAAGGGTGAAATATTATTATAGAAATAAACATGTCAAGGAAAGGTTCCATTTCAAGAAATAAAAACACAAATAAGTTACAGATGCACAACATTAAGTAGAATGTTGCTGATACACTTCATTTCCTTTGTTAAGACCCTGTAGGTTCTCTGTACATTGAGCTGATGCATGGTGATGATGCAAAACCATCCAACAGCATAGGGGCAATTCACAAAAAGAGCAATCCACAAGGCTTTCTGAAGACCAGCAGGTACAGGTAAACCACACCTCAGAAACTCCTGTTAGGTCTGTCATGTGCCAAAGTGTGCAAGAAGTATGCACACTTCTCAAACTGATATCCAATCAAGGATCAGGAAAAATACAAAGACAAGAAAAAAGGGTTTTCCTGTAGGCCAGTTATTTAAGCAGACGAATCTCAGGATTTTTACTGACTGGGGGAGCACACAAAGAAACAAATGAGTGATTATAAGTCAAAGTGAGTGCATGTGTGAATAGCGCCGCTAATGTTCCAGAGTATCCTGCTGTATCTCCCGCCTGCGTTGCATCGGCTAAGCCCCATGTTGGACGTGGAGCATTTCCTACTGCAAGAACGGGTCTGTCACAGAACATCTCCGCTGCATGCCTCAAAATCTTTGGACCTCTTCTGGAGTTTCTGTGCAGATCGTCCAGAGTTCATATGTTGAAACGTCTTCTGAGACAAACTTGAATGCTGCAGCTTCTTTTGTTCAACTTTTGACATCATCCAAACTCATCGAAGTGCACACTTAAATGAAGGCCTTAGAGCTTAAAGCGAGAATTGAGATGGGGACAGTAGTAGTATCTGTTAAAGAGTGGTGAATACATTTTCTTAAAACCTTATTATAATTCACTCAAAGTTCATTCCCAAAAAAGTTTAACTTCACTTCCACTCCACTAATAATCAGAATTTGAAAAGAAGCAATGTGACCTCTTTTCATTGTGCAGCCATTCCCTCTCTCTGTGTCTGTTTGCCTCCACAGAAACGCCATGCGGCAGCCGACCTGCTGCCGTCCTCGTCTGCTGCTCTCTGGGCGTCCAGGCTCGGGTCATTGTGCTCACTTGGCTCAATCTGTGCTTCACGCTCTGGAGAAGTTAACAGTTCACACTCTGGACCTGCCCCGGCTGTTGGGAGTCGGCAGAGCCTTGCCTGAGGAGGCCTGTGCTCAGGTACAACCTTTCAGGACCAGCAAGATTCACACTTGTGTCTATAAATGTTTATAAATGCTCACCGTGTGTTCAAGCTGGCAGCGACCCACCGTGACAAAGTCAGTAGTTCTCAGAGAGATCAACGGGGGTGGCACTAACCTTTTTTAGGTGAATTGGGTGGAGCAGGGGAAGGTGATGAAAGTTCAGTTTAACTTAATGCAAATGAGGATGGAAAAGCCATTTTGAACTGAGGAGGCGGCACATGCTTCATCTCTGTAGCTACTTCACATGCTGTAACTTGCGCAGTCGGCCTACACTGTTGTGAGCATTTATACTTGTGCAACAGTGTGTCTGTGTCATTCTCCAATTACACTGTCAACCCACTATGGCTGAATCTCAAATATCTCCCTCCACCCTGTGTATGGAGTAGGGCTTCCACATCTTCACACGGGATGTCCACATCGTTGTTTGAAGAAATCAATTGTCATGAATTTGCTGCCTTTAAGAGATATTCGTATTCCTAGACTTCCTCAATTACTTTCTCCTCAACCTGATCCTGGACCAGTCACAGTTTTGGTCTCGGTGGTTTACATTTCTGTGGAGGTGAGCACGAAGCTACAGTGCAGTGTACACGGCTGTTTGCTACTTACGCATTACTAACGGCGTAGAAGCATAAATTGGCTTTAGGAGTTGGACGAGAGATGAAAAGTCGCTGCCAGTGAACACACAGTTAAGGTTTGATATGTCTTGTCTCTGTTAAAGAAGCCAAAGAAACGGTTGTATATCGCACTGGAAATGTTCTGCTCTTGTGACCATTCAGAGAACCATTTTTCATTACTATCACCACTGCTATGTTTATGATGTGCGCCATAGAAAACAAATCTGGAAAAGTCAGTCGAGCACACACAGTCAGAATAAGATCTGGCATACAGAATGAGACCATGTATTGCAGCATGTATCAGTATGTATAAGACAAATTAACTTTGACAAATCTGATTTGAGTTGCTGAAATAACCATGGACTCCTCAGGAAAATACATCATCTTTGCTTTTCTATAACGGTAATGAACATTTTTTTTTGAGTCGTTAAGTATATGCTACAAAGAACCCTTTTTTTAAAATCCTCTCTTGTACTGATGGCTGCGGTCTGTGTTCCTGCAGGTGTTCTCTGAGGCAAAGAAGACATCTCCCAGCATCCTGTACCTGCCTAATATCCAGAAGTGGTGGGACACTGTGAGTGCGACACTAAAGTCCACGTTCCTCAGCCTGCTGCAGGACATCCCCTCGTTCTCCCCCATTTTATTGCTTGTCACATCAGACTTCCCTCATGAGGATCTGGATGAGGAAGTACACAAACACACACACACACACACACACACACGTTATAAATACTTGATCAAAAACAACACTACATATTTCTTTTTTTAATTATAAAACTACAGCTTCAGAATCACTGTGATGCTTCACTTGTTTCTACCCTGGGCTCAGCAGTGCAGAAATTGCACTATGTAACTTTTGGAGGACGGTAGAAAACCAACCCTGTTCCCCCTTTGGTCTTACCCCTTGATTTCAGGACTGAAAGTGAATTATATTCTGCAGCTGTAGAGGGAGCCCAGGAGCAAAAATAACAGATGTTAACTAGTGCTGCCTTAGTGTTTGAATGTGTTTTGTTGTTGTTGTTGTGGTCTCTCAGCTCCAGAATCTGTTCTGCGTGGAGTATGGAGAAGTGTTTTCGGTACCAGAGCCCTCTCAGGTGGAGAGGATGAAGTTTTTTGAAGATCTGATCCTCCATCAGGCCGCTACTGCTCCTCTATCTCAAAGGAAATCACGTCAGTATCTGAGCTCTCAGCATCATCACAAAACATCAGCTCAAACTCTGTGCTTGTTTGATTTGGTTGCAGATAAATGCACATTGTAATACAGCCATGTGCAGGAATGTGAACATACCTGACGAGTGTTGTGTGTGTGCTCTCCTCAGTGCTCCAGTCTAAAGAGGTGTTACCACTGGCCCCGCCCTCTCCTCCTCGTCAGCTGAGCGAGTCTGAGGTCCTGCGATTGGAGGAGAGGGAGGAACACACTCTGCGAGAACTCCGCCTCGTCCTGCGCAGAGTCACTGAGCGTCTGGCTCTGGATCGGCGCTTTAAGGCCTTCTGCAAACCTGTCGACACCGAGGAGGTTACAGCGCTCCCAGTAACTTTACATCCTTGTCCACAGTGTGGGGCAAATCAGGGCTGGGTTTCCCAACAGCATCTTAGAACAGAGAAGATTCTTACGTGGTAGAGTCAGCGTTAAACTGAACACTCTCTCGCCCTTTAAAGAAGATCTTAACAATAAGATGTTTATGGGAAACTGGAGCTAGATGAATGCCACCGTAAACCACACTGTCTCCGGTTTCTGTTTAATTTACTCAGAACACCACCAGTTGAATTATCAATGCTATCGTCTGCTTGTGGTCCATCTGAGGGGTACTATGCATCCAGCAGGGCCTCTAAAGCATGTTTATATGTGTTATGTTTAGATGCCTGATTATTGCACTGTGATAAAGCAGCCCATGGATCTGTCCACGCTTCTCACAAACATCGACATGCACAAGTACATCACTGTGAATGAGTTTCTGAACGATGTGGATTTGATCTGGAAAAACGCTCTGGAGTACAAACCTGACTGTGATCACACAGGTACAGCATGCCATCCATCCATGCATTCGTTCATTCATTCATCCATCCATCAGATAGATACAAAGCCAACCCAGAATCACTAGGTACAAACTCATGCAGTCGCTCTCATTCACACCTGTGGACAGTTTCACACACTTACCCAGTCACCACAGTTTGTGATGTGTTTCCAACCACATCAGTATATTACAATAAATTGAAATATTTTTATCTGTGTCCACATGGCTGTCACACAGCTCCAGGGTCTTGGAGTGTGGTGTGTTCTCCCTGTGTCTGCGTGGGTTTCCTCCGGGTGACTGCCTGTGAGGAGTGTGGTGTGTTCTCCCTGTGTTTGCGTGGGTTTCCTCCGGGTGACTGTCTGTGAGGAGTGTGGTGTGTTCTTCCTGTGTCTGTGTGGGTTTCCTCCGGGTGACTGTCTGTGAGGAGTGTGGTGTGTTCTCCTTGTGTCTGCGTGGGTTTCCTCCGGGTGACTGTCTGTGAGGAGTGTGGTGTGTTCTCCCTGTGTCTGCGTGGGTTTCCTCCGGGTGACTGCCTGTGAAGAGTGTGGTGTGTTCTCCCTGTGTTTGCGTGGGTTTCCTCCGGGTGACTGTCTGTGAGGAGTGTGGTGTGTTCTCCCTGTGTTTGCGTGGGTTTCCTCCGGGTGACTGTCTGTGAGGAGTGTGGTGTGTTCTCCTTGTGTCTGCGTGGGTTTCCTCCGGGTGACTGTCTGTGAGGAGTGTGGTGTGTTCTCCTTGTATCTGCGTGGGTTTCCTCCGGGTGACTGTCTGTGAGGAGTGTGGTGTGTTCTCCCTGTGTCTGCGTGGGTTTCCTCCGGGTGACTGCCTGTGAAGAGTGTGGTGTGTTCTCCCTGTGTTTGCGTGGGTTTCCTCCGGGTGACTGTCTGTGAGGAGTGTGGTGTGTTCTCCCTGTGTTTGCGTGGGTTTCCTCCGGGTGACTGCCTGTGAGGAGTGTGGTGTGTTCTCCCTGTGTTTGCGTGGGTTTCCTCCGGGTGACTGTCTGTGAGGAGTGTGGTGTGTTCTCCCTGTGTCTGCGTGGGTTTCCTCTGGGTGACTGTCTGTGAGGAGTGTGGTGTGTTCTTCCTGTGTCTGTGTGGGTTTCCTCCGGGTGACTGTCTGTGAGGAATGTGGTGTGTTCTCCCTGTGTCTGCGTGGGTTTCCTCTGGGTGACTGTCTGTGAGGAGTGTGGTGTGTTCTTCCTGTGTCTGTGTGGGTTTCCTCCGGGTGACTGTCTGTGAGGAATGTGGTGTGTTCTCCCTGTGTCTGCGTGGGTTTCCTCTGGGTGACTGTCTGTGAGGAGTGTGGTGTGTTCTCCCTGTGTCTGTGTGGGTTTCCTCCGGGTGACTGTCTGTGAGGAATGTGGTGTGTTCTCCCTGTGTCTGCGTGGGTTTCCTCTGGGTGACTGTCTGTGAGGAGTGTGGTGTGTTCTTCCTGTGTCTGTGTGGGTTTCCTCCGGGTGACTGTCTGTGAGGAGTGTGGTGTGTTCTCCTTGTGTCTGCGTGGGTTTCCTCCGGGTGACTGTCTGTGAGGAGTGTGGTGTGTTCTCCTTGTATCTGCGTGGGTTTCCTCCGGGTGACTGTCTGTGAGGAGTGTGGTGTGTTCTCCCTGTGTCTGCGTGGGTTTCCTCCGGGTGACTGTCTGTGAGGAGTGTGGTGTGTTCTCCCTGTGTCTGCGTGGGTTTCCTCCGGGTGACTGTCTGTGAGGAGTGTGGTGTGTTCTCCCTGTGTCTGCGTGGGTTTCCTCCGGGTGACTGTCTGTGAGGAGTGTGTTGTGTTCTCTCTGCGTCTGTGTGGGTTTCCTCCGGGTGACTGTCTGTGAGGAGTGTGGTGTGTTCTCCCTGTGTCTGCGTGGGTTTCCTCCGGGTGACTGTTTGTGAGGAGTGTGGTGTGTTGAATGAATGGATCTGTGGCCACATTGTTTTATTAATATATTGAAAGCATTTGTTCCAAACGGGTGAATGTTAAGGTATGTGTTGTGTTCCAGATCGTCAGATTCGTCACCAAGCTTGTGCTCTAAAGGACACGGTCCGCTCCATCATCAAACAAGAGCTGGACAAGGACCTTGAGAAAATATGTGAGAAAATCAGAGAGTCGAGAAACACGAGAGGTGAACAAAACACAACACACACCAGCTAACACTCACCGTGTATTCAGTGTGTGTTTTGAATGAAGTCAGTTGTTGCTGTGTTTTCTAGGCTTCACCTCGTCCAGGCTTGCTCCGTGGTTCTGCGAGGTGAAGGAGGAAGGTCATAGGACTGAAAAGTTAAAGCAGTCACAGGCTTTTCTGAGCACCAGATCAACACGTAAACGTGAGAACCACACCCAGTCTTTCTGATCCCTTTCTTCATGATTCTTCTAACACAGCACTCGCAGCTCTGTTGCTGGACTTGTGCGGAGAACTGCCAGGCAATTAAGAAGCCAATCCCTGGCGCCCGGGGAGCGTTTGGGGGTTCAGTGCCTTGCTCAAGGGCACTTCAGCTGTGGATGTTCCTGCCTGCCCTAGGGATCGAACTGGCAACCTTCTGGTACCAAGCCTGGTCTCTAACCATTAGGCCACGGGTGCCCAGATGAACCACGTGATCTTGTTACAGAAAATGAATCAATGAAATTTGTCCTAAGAAGTGCAGTCATAGAGAAATCTGGCTTTAATCTGCAATGACTACAGAATTGTGCACCTCTTTAGTGGACTAGAGCTCACTTTTACTATCAAACTTTTATCCTGAACAGGTAAATGTGTTCAACAGAGGCCTCGCAAAGCCAAGATCCGAGCTCAGGAGCAGCCCCTTCCCAAAGAAACACCAGCTCTCATTGTGGACCATGAAAAACTCAGGGTAATATGCTGTCTGTTTCAAAAACATGGTTTCTCTCACTTACTGTTTAAAGGGGACATAATAAAAAAACTCACATGTTCTGTTTATTCATTGATCATTGCTGTGTGTATCTGGAGCCCACCAACCCACACACTGTGAAACAAGACCACCCAGTCAGTTTTCTGTGCACTGCCTACGTCTGAAAACATGAGATAAAACGAGCCGTTCTGATTCTGCTCTGCTTCTGACGTCAAGAGCAGAGACTTTAGAATTGTCCCGCCCCCTCAGCTGAATCTGTCCAATCATAGCGCTGGACCCGCGTTTAAGTAAATCGCAAAAATGAGGTTAAACGCACAATGAGTACAGAGACATAAGAGCACTGAGTAAAAATGGAGAAGAAAGAGAACTGAGCCAAAACGACTAAAAAGCAGAGCTTCTGCTCTGGATATCAGGACATAATAATATTGAACGCCTATCAGGTGTTTTCTCCCATTTTTTAGTCTTCTCCAGAGTCAATTGCCAGTGAGTCTCATGGTTTGAATGCCTCCAGCCTCAGAAGTGTGGGCTGGAACACATGATTCCTTGCAATACTTGATGCCAACCCACCGCTTCTTTTCAAACTACTGCTAAGGAAGAACCTGAACGGATGTTCACTCACCCGGAGAGTTAGGACAATGGTCCTGGCTGAGGCATCCCTGGGGCGGGAAACCAGCGATCTCCTGAGGATAGGGCCAACATTTAAACCACTTGCGCTCCTCAGGACATGCCTATGCACTTTTTATTTTACCAGTAGTTTGGAAAAGAAACACACCTTCACACCCTAGTAAGACACATTGATGAAAATGAGTGCTGAAGTTGCACTTGCACGATGGATTTGTAAACTAAATCATTACAGCAGTTTTTGCTTTCATTTTAATGATCAGCCAGTCGATTTTTAATTTTTTCAGCAGAGAAGAGCCATTTAATGAAGCGGTGCATCATTCCTGCATTTCAGTGTTTTCATGGTTCTATGTGGTGTTATTGCTGTAATCTGTGTTGTTTGCTCAGGGTCTTCTCCAGCATGTGGTGCAGAGGACTGAGAGCTGGGAGGTGATAAAACTGGAGAAACTCTATGCTTACCTCGCGCAGTGCATCTACAAACACCATCAGGACTATGACAAAACCAGCCTGATTCAGGTCAGAACTTCCCAGATGAACTCTCAGTTCTCTTCCCTCGACAGTAAATCACTGGCAAAAGTAAACAAACCTAGTACAAATCCGGTGAGAGCTGAGATACCCGGCTTAAATATCACCAACTGTAAATATAGTCAACTATCTATATATATATATATAGTGTTACAGGACTAACGTGTTTGGTTTCAGAATGAGTTCTGACACATACAGGCCTGGCATGGTACCTGCGTTTTTAAAAATATGTGGAAGGGCATTGTGGCGAAACAGGTAAAGTTGCTACCACACAGCTCCAGGGTCCTGAGGTCTGTGTTCAGTCCTAGCCTCTGGTCACTCTCTGTGAGCAGTGTGGTGTGTTCTCCCTGTGTCTGAGTGGGTTTCCTCCCTGTGCTCCATATTGGGTTCAAACATGTGTTGGAAAGTGGAATAACTGTGAAATTGTTCACAGTTATGTGATGCCTAGTCCACACGTATGTGTTTATTTTAAAATCACACAGGTGTGAGTGACTGGGTGAGTGTGTGATGCCCTGACCACAGGTGTGAGTGACTGGGTGAGTGTGCGATGCCCTGTCCACAGGTGTGAGTGACTGGGTAAGTGTGTGATGCCCTGGCCACAGGTGTGAGTGACTGGGTGAGTGTGTAAAATTGTCCACAGGTGTGAGTGACTGGGTGAATGTGTGATGCCCTGTCCACAGGTGTGAGTGACTGGGTGAGTGTGTGATGCCCTGTCCACTGGTGTGAGTGACTGGGTGAATGTGTGATGCTCTGTCCACAGGTGTGAGTGACTGGGTGAGTGTGTGATGCCTTTTCCACAGGTGTGAGTGACTGGATGAGTGTGTGATGCCCTGTCCACAGGTGTGAGTGACTGGGTGAGTGTGTGATGCCCTGTCCACAGGTGTGAGTGACTAGGTGAATGTGTGAAATTGTCCACAGGTGTGAGTGACTGGGTGAGTGTGTGATGCCCTGTCCGCAGGTGTGAGTGACTGGGTGAGTGTGTGATGCCCTGTCCACAGGTGTGAGTGACTGGGTGAATGTGTGATGCCCTGTCCACAGAAGTGAGTGACTGGTTTAGTGTTTGATGCCCTGTCCACAGGTGTGAGTGACTGGATGAGTGTGTGATGCCCTGTCCACAGAAGTGAGTGACTGGTTTAGTGTTTGATGCCCTGTCCACAGAAGTGAGTGACTGGGTGAGTGTGTGATGCCCTGTCCACGGGTGTGAGCGACTGGGTGAGTGTGTAAAATTGTCCACAGGTGTGAGTGACTGGGTGAGTGTAAAATTGTCCACAGGTGTGAGTGACTGGGTGTATGTGATGCCCTGTCCACAGGTGTGAGTGACTGGGTGAGTGTGTGATGCCTTGTCCACAGGTTTGAGTGACTGGGTGAGTGTGTGATGCCCTGTCCACAGGTGTGAGTGACTGGGTGAGTGTGTGATGCCCTGTCCACAGGTGTGAGTGACTGGGTGAGTGTGTGATGCCCTGTCCACAGGTGTGAGTGACTGGGTGAGTGTGTGATGCCGTGTCCACCGGTGTGAGTGACTGGGTGAATGTGTGATGCTCTGTCCACAGGTGTGAGTGACTGGGTGAGTGTGTGATGCCTTGTCCACAGGTGTGAGTGACTGGATGAGTGTGTGATGCCCTGTCCACAGGTGTGAGTGACTGGGTGAGTGTGTGATGCCGTGTCCGCAGGTGTGAGTGACTGGGTGAGTGTGTGATGCCGTGTCCGCAGGTGTGAGTGACTGGGTGAGTGTGTGATGCCCTGTCCGCAGGTGTGAGTGACTGGGTGAGTGTGTGATGCCGTGTCCGCAGGTGTGAGTGACTGGGTGAGTGTGTGATGCCCTGTCCACAGAAGTGAGTGACTGGTTTAGTGTTTGATGCCCTGTCCACAGGTGTGAGTGACTGGGTGAGTGTGTGATGCCCTGTCCACAGAAGTGAGTGACTGGTTTAGTGTTTGATGCCCTGTCCACAGGTGTGAGTGACTGGATGAGTGTGTGATGCCCTGTCCACAGAAGTGAGTGACTGGTTTAGTGTTTGATGCCCTGTCCACAGGTGTGAGTGACTGGTTTAGTGTTTGATGCCCTGTCCACAGGTGTGAGTGACTGGGTGAGTGTGTGATGCCCTGTCCACAGGTGTGAGCGACTGGGTGAGTGTGTAAAATTGTCCACAGAAGTGAGTGACTGGTTTAGTGTTTGATGCCCTGTCCACAGGTGTGAGTGACTGGATGAGTGTGTGATGCCCTGTCCACAGAAGTGAGTGACTGGTTTAGTGTTTGATGCCCTGTCCACAGGTGTGAGTGACTGGATGAGTGTGTGATGCCCTGTCCACAGAAGTGAGTGACTGATTTAGTGTTTGATGCCCTGTCCACAGGTGTGAGTGACTGGGTGAGTGTGTGATGCCCTGTCCACGGGTGTGAGCGACTGGGTGAGTGTGTAAAATTGTCCACAGGTGTGAGTGACTGGGTGAATGTGTGATGCCCTGTCCACAGGTGTGAGTGACTGGATGAGTGTGTGATGCCCTGTCCACAGGTGTGAGTGACTGGGTGAGTGTGTGATGCCCTGACCACAGGTGTGAGTGACTGGGTGAGTTTGCGATGCCCTGTCCACAGGTGTGAGTGACTGGGTAAGTGTGTGATGCCCTGGCCACAGGTGTGAGTGACTGGGTGAGTGTGTGATGCCCTGTCCACAGGTGTGAGTGACTGGGTGAGTGTGTGATGCCCTGTCCACAGGTGTGAGTGACTGGGTGAGTGTGTGATGCCGTGTCCACCGGTGTGAGTGACTGGGTGAATGTGTGATGCTCTGTCCACAGGTGTGAGTGACTGGGTGAGTGTGTGATGCCCTGTCCACAGGTGTGAGTGACTGGGTGAATGTGTGATGCCCTGTCCACAGGTGTGAGTGACTGGGTGAGTGTGTGATGCCCTGTCCACTGGTGTGAGTGACTGGGTGAATGTGTGATGCTCTGTCCACAGGTGTGAGTGACTGGGTGAGTGTGTGATGCCTTTTCCACAGGTGTGAGTGACTGGATGAGTGTGTGATGCCCTGTCCACAGGTGTGAGTGACTGGATGAGTGTGTGATGCCCTGTCCACAGGTGTGAGTGACTGGGTGAGTGTGTGATGCCCTGTCCACAGTTGTGAGTCACTAGGTGAATGTGTGAAATTGTCCACAGGTGTGAGTGACTGGGTGAGTGTGTGATGCCCTGTCCGCAGGTGTGAGTGACTGGGTGAGTGTGTGATGCCCTGTCCGCAGGTGTGAGTGACTGGGTGAGTGTGTGATGCCCTGTCCGCAGGTGTGAGTGACTGGGTGAGTGTGTGATGCCCTGTCCGCAGGTGTGAGTGACTGGGTGAATGTGTGATGCCCTGTCCACAGAAGTGAGTGACTGGTTTAGTGTTTGATGCCCTGTCCACAGGTGTGAGTGACTGGATGAGTGTGTGATGCCCTGTCCACAGAAGTGAGTGACTGGTTTAGTGTTTGATGCCCTGTCCACAGAAGTGAGTGACTGGGTGAGTGTGTGATGCCCTGTCCACGGGAGTGAGCGACTGGGTGAGTGTGTAAAATTGTCCACAGGTGTGAGTGACTGGGTGAGTGTAAAATTGTCTACAGGTGTGAGTGACTGGGTGTATGTGATGCCCTGTCCACAGGTGTGAGTGACTAGGTGAATGTGTGAAATTGTCCACAGGTGTGAGTGACTGGGTGAGTGTGTGATGCCCTGTCCACAGGTGTGAGTGATTAGGTGAATGTGTGAAATTGTCCACAGGTGTGAGTGACTGGGTGAGTGTGTGATGCCCTGTCCGCAGGTGTGAGTGACTGGGTGAGTGTGTGATGCCCTGTCCACAGGTGTGAGTGACTGGGTGAGTGTGTGATGCCCTGTCCGCAGGTGTGAGTGACTGGGTGAATGTGTGATGCCCTGTCCACAGAAGTGAGTGACTGGTTTAGTGTTTGATGCCCTGTCCACAGGTGTGAGTGACTGGATGAGTGTGTGATGCCCTGTCCACAGAAGTGAGTGACTGGTTTAGTGTTTGATGCCCTGTCCACAGAAGTGAGTGACTGGGTGAGTGTGTGATGCCCTGTCCACGGGTGTGAGCGACTGGGTGAGTGTGTAAAATTGTCCACAGGTGTGAGTGACTGGGTGAGTGTAAAATTGTCTACAGGTGTGAGTGACTGGGTGTATGTGATGCCCTGTCCACAGGTGTGAGTGACTGGATGAGTGTTTGATGCCCTGTCCACAGGTGTGAGTGACTGGGTGAGTGTGTGATGCCGTGTCCGCAGGTGTGAGTGACTGGGTGAGTGCGTGATGCCCTGTCCACAGGTGTGAGTGACTGGGTGAGTGTGTGATGCCTTGTCCACAGGTGTGAGTGACTGGGTGAGTGTGTGATGCCCTGTCCACAGGTGTGAGTGACTGGGTGAGTGTGTGATGCCCTGTCCACAGGTGTGAGTGACTGGGTGAGTGTGTGATGCCGTGTCCACCGGTGTGAGTGACTGGGTGAATGTGTGATGCTCTGTTCACAGGTGTGAGTGACTGGGTGAGTGTGTGATGCCTTGTCCACAGGTGTGAGTGACTGGATGAGTGTGTGATGCCCTGTCCACAGGTGTGAGTGACTGGGTGAGTGTGTGATGCCCTGTCCACAGGTGTGAGTGACTAGGTGAATGTGTGAAATTGTCCACAGGTGTGAGTGACTGGGTGAGTGTGTGATGCCCTGTCCGCAGGTGTGAGTGACTGGGTGAGTGTGTGATGCCCTGTCCGCAGGTGTGAGTGACTGGGTGAGTGTGTGATGCCCTGTCCGCAGGTGTGAGTGACTGGGTGAGTGTGTGATGCCCTGTCCACAGGTGTGAGTGAATGGATGAGAGTGTGATGCCCTGTCCACAGGTGTGAGTGACTGGATGAGTGTGTGATGCCCTGTCCACAGGTGTGAGTGACTGGTTTAGTGTTTGATGCCCTGTCCACAGGTGTGAGTGACTGGGTGAGTGTGTGATGCCCTGTCCACAGGTGTGAGCGACTGGGTGAGTGTGTAAAAATGTCCACAGAAGTGAGTGACTGGTTTAGTGTTTGATGCCCTGTCCACAGGTGTGAGTGACTGGATGAGTGTGTGATGCCCTGTCCACAGAAGTGTGTGACTGATTTAGTGTTTGATGCCCTGTCCACAGGTGTGAGTGACTGGATGAGTGTGTGATGCCCTGTCCACAGGTGTGAGTGACTGATTTAGTGTTTGATGCCCTGTCCACAGGTGTGAGTGACTGGGTGAGTGTGTGATGCCCTGTCCACGGGTGTGAGCGACTGGGTGAGTGTGTAAAATTGTCCACAGGTGTGAGTGACTGGGTGAATGTTTGATGCCCTGTCCACAGGTGTGAGTGACTGGATGAGTGTGTGATGCCCTGTCCACAGGTGTGAGTGACTGGGTGAGTGTGTAAAATTGTCCACAGGTGTGAGTGACTGAGTGAATGTGTGATGCCCTGTCCACAGGTGTGAGTGACTGGATGAGTGTGTGATGCCCTGTCCACGGGTGTGAGCGACTGGGTGAATGTGTGATGCCCTGTCCACAGGTGTGAGTGACTGGGTGAATGTGTGATGCCCTGTCCACAGGTGTGAGTGACTGGGTGAATGTGTGATGCCCTGTCCACAGGTGTGAATGACTGGATGAGTGTGTGATGCCCTGTCCACAGAAGTGAGTGACTGGTTTAGTGTTTGATGCCCTGTCCACAGGTGTGAGTGACTGGGTGAGTGTGTGATGCCCTGTCCACGGGTGTGAGCGACTGGGTGAGTGTGTAAAATTGTCCACAGGTGTGAGTGACTGGGTGAGTGTGTAAAATTGTCCACAGGTGTGAGTGACTGGGTGAGTGTGTAAAATTGTCCACAGGTGTGAGTGACTGGGTGAATGTATGATGCTCTGTCCACAGGTGTGAGTGACTGGGTGAGTGTGTGATGCCTTGTCCACAGGTGTGAGTGACTGGATGAGTGTGTGATGCCCTGTCCACAGGTGTGAGTGACTAGGTGAATGTGTGAAATTGTCCACAGGTGTGAGTGACTGGGTGAGTGTGTGATGCCCTGTCCGCAGGTGTGAGTGACTGGGTGAGTGTGTGATGCCCTGTCCGCAGGTGTGAGTGACTGGGTGAGTGTGTGATGCCCTGTCCGCAGGTGTGAGTGACTGGGTGAATGTGTGTTGCCCTGTCCACAGAAGTGAGTGACTGGTTTAGTGTTTGATGCCCTGTCCACAGGTGTGAGTGACTGGATGAGTGTGTGATGCCCTGTCCACAGAAGTGAGTGACTGGTTTAGTGTTTGATGCCCTGTCCACAGGTGTGAGTGACTGGGTGAGTGTGTGATGCCCTGTCCACGGGTGTGAGCGACTGGGTGAGTGTGTAAAATTGTCCACAGGTGTGAGTGACTGGGTGAGTGTGTAAAATTGTCCACAGGTGTGAGTGACTGGGTGAGTGTGTTAAATTGTCCACAGGTGTGAGTGACTGGGTGAGTGTGTAAAATTGTCCACAGGTGTGAGTGACTGGGTGAATGTGTGATGCTCTGTCCACAGGTGTGAGTGACTGGGTGAGTGTGTGATGCCCTGTCCACAGGTGTGAGTGACTAGGTGAATGTGTGAAATTGTCCACAGGTGTGAGTGACTGGGTGAGTGTGTGATGCCCTGTCCGCAGGTGTGAGTGACTGGGTGAATGTGTGATGCCCTGTCCACAGAAGTGAGTGACTGGTTTAGTGTTTGATGCCCTGTCCACAGGTGTGAGTGACTGGATGAGTGTGTGATGCCCTGTCCACAGAAGTGAGTGACTGATTTAGTGTTTGATGCCCTGTCCACAGGTGTGAGTGACTGGATGAGTGTGTGATGCCCTGTCCACAGAAGTGAGTGACTGGTTTAGTGTTTGATGCCCTGTCCACAGGTGTGAGTGACTGGGTGAGTGTGTGATGCCCTGTCCACAGGTGTGAGCGACTGGGTGAGTGTGTAAAATTGTCCACAGAAGTGAGTGACTGGTTTAGTGTTTGATGCCCTGTCCACAGGTGTGAGTGACTGGATGAGTGTGTGATGCCCTGTCCACAGAAGTGAGTGACTGGTTTAGTGTTTGATGCCCTGTCCACAGGTGTGAGTGACTGGGTGAATGTGTGATGCCCTGTCCACAGGTGTGAGTGACTGGATGAGTGTGTGATGCCCTGTCCACAGAAGTGAGTGACTGGTTTAGTGTTTGATGCCCTGTCCACAGGTGTGAGTGACTGGATGAGTGTGTGATGCCCTGTCCACAGAAGTGAGTGACTGATTTAGTGTTTGATGCCCTGTCCACAGGTGTGAGTGACTGGATGAGTGTGTGATGCCCTGTCCACAGAAGTGAGTGACTGATTTAGTGTTTGATGCCCTGTCCACAGGTGTGAGTGACTGGGTGAGTGTGTGATGCCCTGTCCACGGGTGTGAGCGACTGGGTGAGTGTGTAAAATTGTCCACAGGTGTGAGTGACTGGGTGAATGTTTGATGCCCTGTCCACAGGTGTGAGTGACTGGATGAGTGTGTGATGCCCTGTCCACAGGTGTGAGTGACTGGGTGAGTGTGTAAAATTGTCCACAGGTGTGAGTGACTGAGTGAATGTGTGATGCCCTGTCCACAGGTGTGAGTGACTGGATGAGTGTGTGATGCCCTGTCCACGGGTGTGAGCGACTGGGTGAATGTGTGATGCCCTGTCCACAGGTGTGAGTGACTGGGTGAATGTGTGATGCCCTGTCCACAGGTGTGAGTGACTGGGTGAATGTGTGATGCCCTGTCCACAGGTGTGAATGACTGGATGAGTGTGTGATGCCCTGTCCACAGAAGTGAGTGACTGGTTTAGTGTTTGATGCCCTGTCCACAGGTGTGAGTGACTGGGTGAGTGTGTGATGCCCTGTCCACGGGTGTGAGCGACTGGGTGAGTGTGTAAAATTGTCCACAGGTGTGAGTGACTGGGTGAGTGTGTAAAATTGTCCACAGGTGTGAGTGACTGGGTGAATGTGTGATGCTCTGTCCACAGGTGTGAGTGACTGGGTGAGTGTGTGATGCCTTGTCCACAGGTGTGAGTGACTGGATGAGTGTGTGATGCCCTGTCCACAGGTGTGAGTGACTAGGTGAATGTGTGAAATTGTCCACAGGTGTGAGTGACTGGGTGAGTGTGTGATGCCCTGTCCGCAGGTGTGAGTGACTGGGTGAGTGTGTGATGCCCTGTCCGCAGGTGTGAGTGACTGGGTGAGTGTGTGATGCCCTGTCCGCAGGTGTGAGTGACTGGGTGAATGTGTGATGCCCTGTCCACAGAAGTGAGTGACTGGTTTAGTGTTTGATGCCCTGTCCACAGGTGTGAGTGACTGGATGAGTGTGTGATGCCCTGTCCACAGAAGTGAGTGACTGGTTTAGTGTTTGATGCCCTGTCCACAGGTGTGAGTGACTGGGTGAGTGTGTGATGCCCTGTCCACGGGTGTGAGCGACTGGGTGAGTGTGTAAAATTGTCCACAGGTGTGAGTGACTGGGTGAGTGTGTAAAATTGTCCACAGGTGTGAGTGACTGGGTGAGTGTGTAAAATTGTCCACAGGTGTGAGTGACTGGGTGAGTGTGTAAAATTGTCCACAGGTGTGAGTGACTGGGTGAATGTGTGATGCTCTGTCCACAGGTGTGAGTGACTGGGTGAGTGTGTGATGCCCTGTCCACAGGTGTGAGTGACTAGGTGAATGTGTGAAATTGTCCACAGGTGTGAGTGACTGGGTGAGTGTGTGATGCCCTGTCCGCAGGTGTGAGTGACTGGGTGAATGTGTGATGCCCTGTCCACAGAAGTGAGTGACTGGTTTAGTGTTTGATGCCCTGTCCACAGGTGTGAGTGACTGGTTTAGCGTTTGATGCCCTGTCCACAGGTGTGAGTGACTGGATGAGTGTGTGATGCCCTGTCCACAGAAGTGAGTGACTGGTTTAGTGTTTGATGCCCTGTCCACAGGTGTGAGTGACTGGTTTAGCGTTTGATGCCCTGTCCACAGGTGTGAGTGACTGGGTGAGTGTGTGATGCCCTGTCCACAGGTGTGAGCGACTGGGTGAGTGTGTAAAATTGTCCACAGAAGTGAGTGACTGGTTTAGTGTTTGATGCCCTGTCCACAGGTGTGAGTGACTGGATGAGTGTGTAATGCCCTGTCCACAGAAGTGAGTGACTGGTTTAGTGTTTGATGCCCTGTCCACAGGTGTGAGTGACTGGGTGAATGTGTGATGCCCTGTCCACAGGTGTGAGTGACTGGATGAGTGTGTGATGCCCTGTCCACAGAAGTGAGTGACTGGTTTAGTGTTTGATGCCCTGTCCACAGGTGTGAGTGACTGGGTGAGTGTGTGATGCCCTGTCCACGGGTGTGAGCGACTGGGTGAGTGTGTAAAATTGTCCACAGGTGTGAGTGACTGGGTGAGTGTGTAAAATTGTCCACAGGTGTGAGTGACTGGGTGAATGTGTGATGCTCTGTCCACAGGTGTGAGTGACTGGGTGAGTGTGTGATGCCCTGTCCACAGGTGTGAGTGACTAGGTGAATGTGTGAAATTGTCCACAGGTGTGAGTGACTGGGTGAGTGTGTGATGCCCTGTCCGCAGGTGTGAGTGACTGGGTGAATGTGTGATGCCCTGTCCACAGAAGTGAGTGACTGGTTTAGTGTTTGATGCCCTGTCCACAGGTGTGAGTGACTGGATGAGTGTGTGATGCCCTGTCCACAGAAGTGAGTGACTGATTTAGTGTTTGATGCCCTGTCCACAGGTGTGAGTGACTGGATGAGTGTGTGATGCCCTGTCCACAGAAGTGAGTGACTGGTTTAGTGTTTGATGCCCTGTCCACAGGTGTGAGTGACTGGTTTAGCGTTTGATGCCCTGTCCACAGGTGTGAGTGACTGGGTGAGTGTGTGATGCCCTGTCCACAGGTGTGAGCGACTGGGTGAGTGTGTAAAATTGTCCACAGAAGTGAGTGACTGGTTTAGTGTTTGATGCCCTGTCCACAGGTGTGAGTGACTGGATGAGTGTGTGATGCCCTGTCCACAGAAGTGAGTGACTGGTTTAGTGTTTGATGCCCTGTCCACAGGTGTGAGTGACTGGGTGAATGTGTGATGCCCTGTCCACAGGTGTGAGTGACTGGATGAGTGTGTGATGCCCTGTCCACAGAAGTGAGTGACTGGTTTAGTGTTTGATGCCCTGTCCACAGGTGTGAGTGACTGGATGAGTGTGTGATGCCCTGTCCACAGAAGTGAGTGACTGATTTAGTGTTTGATGCCCTGTCCACAGGTGTGAGTGACTGGATGAGTGTGTGATGCCCTGTCCACAGAAGTGAGTGACTGATTTAGTGTTTGATGCCCTGTCCACAGGTGTGAGTGACTGGGTGAGTGTGTGATGCCCTGTCCACGGGTGTGAGCGACTGGGTGAGTGTGTAAAATTGTCCACAGGTGTGAGTGACTGGGTGAATGTTTGATGCCCTGTCCACAGGTGTGAGTGACTGGATGAGTGTGTGATGCCCTGTCCACAGGTGTGAGTGACTGGGTGAGTGTGTAAAATTGTCCACAGGTGTGAGTGACTGAGTGAATGTGTGATGCCCTGTCCACAGGTGTGAGTGACTGGATGAGTGTGTGATGCCCTGTCCACGGGTGTGAGCGACTGGGTGAATGTGTGATGCCCTGTCCACAGGTGTGAGTGACTGGGTGAATGTGTGATGCCCTGTCCACAGGTGTGAGTGACTGGGTGAATGTGTGATGCCCTGTCCACAGGTGTGAATGACTGGATGAGTGTGTGATGCCCTGTCCACAGAAGTGAGTGACTGGTTTAGTGTTTGATGCCCTGTCCACAGGTGTGAGTGACTGGGTGAGTGTGTGATGCCCTGTCCACGGGTGTGAGCGACTGGGTGAGTGTGTAAAATTGTCCACAGGTGTGAGTGACTGGGTGAGTGTGTAAAATTGTCCACAGGTGTGAGTGACTGGGTGAGTGTGTAAAATTGTCCACAGGTGTGAGTGACTGGGTGAATGTGTGATGCTCTGTCCACAGGTGTGAGTGACTGGGTGAGTGTGTGATGCCTTGTCCACAGGTGTGAGTGACTGGATGAGTGTGTGATGCCCTGTCCACAGGTGTGAGTGACTAGGTGAATGTGTGAAATTGTCCACAGGTGTGAGTGACTGGGTGAGTGTGTGATGCCCTGTCCGCAGGTGTGAGTGACTGGGTGAGTGTGTGATGCCCTGTCCGCAGGTGTGAGTGACTGGGTGAGTGTGTGATGCCCTGTCCGCAGGTGTGAGTGACTGGGTGAATGTGTGATGCCCTGTCCACAGAAGTGAGTGACTGGGTGAATGTGTGATGCCCTGTCCACAGGTGTGAGTGACTGGATGAGTGTGTGATGCCCTGTCCACAGAAGTGAGTGACTGGTTTAGTGTTTGATGCCCTGTCCACAGGTGTGAGTGACTGGGTGAGTGTGTGATGCCCTGTCCACGGGTGTGAGCGACTGGGTGAGTGTGTAAAATTGTCCACAGGTGTGAGTGACTGGGTGAGTGTGTAAAATTGTCCACAGGTGTGAGTGACTGGGTGAGTGTGTAAAATTGTCCACAGGTGTGAGTGACTGGGTGAGTGTGTAAAATTGTCCACAGGTGTGAGTGACTGGGTGAATGTGTGATGCTCTGTCCACAGGTGTGAGTGACTGGGTGAGTGTGTGATGCCCTGTCCACAGGTGTGAGTGACTAGGTGAATGTGTGAAATTGTCCACAGGTGTGAGTGACTGGGTGAGTGTGTGATGCCCTGTCCGCAGGTGTGAGTGACTGGGTGAATGTGTGATGCCCTGTCCACAGAAGTGAGTGACTGGTTTAGTGTTTGATGCCCTGTCCACAAGTGTGAGTGACTGGTTTAGCGTTTGATGCCCTGTCCACAGG
Source organism: Hoplias malabaricus (assembly GCF_029633855.1). Lineage (NCBI taxonomy): Eukaryota > Metazoa > Chordata > Actinopteri > Characiformes > Erythrinidae > Hoplias > Hoplias malabaricus. The sequence goes on from NC_089805.1 coordinate 44,780,250, forward strand.
TGTGAGTGACTGGATGAGTGTGTGATGCCCTGTCCACAGAAGTGAGTGACTGGTTTAGTGTTTGATGCCCTGTCCACAGGTGTGAGTGACTGGTTTAGCGTTTGATGCCCTGTCCACAGGTGTGAGTGACTGGGTGAGTGTGTGATGCCCTGTCCACAGGTGTGAGCGACTGGGTGAGTGTGTAAAATTGTCCACAGAAGTGAGTGACTGGTTTAGTGTTTGATGCCCTGTCCACAGGTGTGAGTGACTGGATGAGTGTGTAATGCCCTGTCCACAGAAGTGAGTGACTGGTTTAGTGTTTGATGCCCTGTCCACAGGTGTGAGTGACTGGGTGAATGTGTGATGCCCTGTCCACAGGTGTGAGTGACTGGATGAGTGTGTGATGCCCTGTCCACAGAAGTGAGTGACTGGTTTAGTGTTTGATGCCCTGTCCACAGGTGTGAGTGACTGGGTGAGTGTGTGATGCCCTGTCCACGGGTGTGAGCGACTGGGTGAGTGTGTAAATTTGTCCACAGGTGTGAGTGACTGGGTGAGTGTGTAAAATTGTCCACAGGTGTGAGTGACTGGATGAGTGTGTGATGCCCTGTCCACAGGTGTGAGTGACTGGGTGAGTGTATGATGTCGTGTCCGCAGGTGTGAGTGACTGGGTGAGTGTGTGATGCCGTGTCCGCAGGTGTGAGTGACTGGGTGAGTGTGTGATGCCGTGTCCGCAGGTGTGAGTGACTGGGTGAGTGTGTGATGCCCTGTCCGCAGGTGTGAGTGACTGGGTGAGTGTGTGATGCCCTGTCCGCAGGTGTGAGTGACTGGATGAGTGTGTGATGCCCTGTCCGCAGGTGTGAGTGACTGGGTGAGTGTGTGATGCCCTGTCTGCAGGTGTGAGTGACTAGGTGAATGTGTGAAATTGTCCACAGGTGTGAGTGACTGGGTGAGTGTGTGATGCCCTGTCCCGGGTGTGTTCTGGGATCCAGGACAAGATAAAACCCGTATAGACGATGAATGAATGAATGAATGAACATTGTAGGAGCTTGTTAGAGACACACAGTCCTAACTGAAAAGTATTACAGTGAAATGTAGTACAGCTGAATTAAAGAATCAAATACTTCATTAGAGACGTGTAGCGTGTTTCAGTGTTGAGGATAGACTGGTTTAAAAAAGAAACTACTGTTTTTCTTTTATGTTTTAGGAAATGAGGAAGGAAATCGACAGTTTTCAGTGAATCTCCACTTCGACTTCACCTCAAAATAAACCCATACATTTAAATTTTCTTTGCTTTCTTCCTTCTTTCAACATATTCTCATTCACTTAGTGGTTCTTTCATTTATTCAGAGTATTTCTTGCAGCAGGTTTTAAGGCGAATTTTATTGCCTTGCAGGCACTGTATTTAAGTCATATGCGTTACGTATTTTAATAGAGTCTGTAAGATGTATCATAACACTAAGTTCTTTTTTCTCTGTGTTAATTTAGCAGAATTGTTCTGTCCCTGGCAGGGGTCCAGCAGGGGGTGCTGTTTCCTTTAGAATTATGTCCGGAATCCAGGTTCAATGTGAGTGACTCCAGGTGTTCAATCTGATCCTGACATGTGTAAAAATGAGACACACACTAATGATTTCTCAAACATAAAACAAGAAATCATTTTACACCGCATTATGAGGCAGTTTTAATTGTAATTTAATGGTGGCGCTGCACCATGTGGTTTGTTCTCCCTGTATCTCTGTGGGTTTCCGGGGCCTCTTGTTCTTTCCACAGTCCAAACACATGCTGGTAGGATGACTGGCTGTGTGACATTGTCCACAGGTGTGAGTGTGTGAAGTAATCCAGAGGTTAGGAGTGTGTCTGTGGAAGGGCAAAGTTGGGTCTTGCCCATGTAATGAAAACGCCTGAGATGAGATGCTCTTATTGTCTTTCTCAAATGTAACTATGTCCTTGTTTACATATCCAATATCAGAAAAGCACAATTATTATTATTGTTGTTGGTGACCCAAATGATCCACATCCACTCAAAGATGAAATTGTGGTAACGCCTCTGCCACAGGAGGTGTGTGTGAGGGAGTGACTGGATGAGTGTGTGGTGCCCTTTTATGGACTAGTCCCCTGTAGTCAGTGATTCTGGATAGACACTGGAATGAATGAATGAATGAATGAATGAATATAAAAGGTTGTGCATGCGCTCAGTCCTGAGATTAGAATTTTAATTTGGATGCCACATAAAATTATGTCAAACATATCTGGAATTTCATTCCGTACAGGTACATGCATAGCAACACATTTCTGACAACATAAAACTTCTGTTCTATCATAGAGACACACAGTTTGAGTCCTCTGGTCAAGTGTAAACCCCTTTTTCTCTTGTGCTTGGCAAGACAAGTAAACATTTCCACAGACAATCTCTGGGGTCAAAGTAACTGAGAAAAGTCACTCTGTCATAATACTGGTAATGGTTCATCCTTCAAAAAGTATTGCATTGGAAGCCGAGTTTTAAAAAGAGACTAAAGAACCAGCAAACACATACAAGTCATTTCCCGAAGAGTTCTGCATAAGCAAAATATAGAAACATTAACAAAGCAAAACATTCAAGTGTGAATAACTGTAAATAACAACAAGGACAAACTAGGATCTACGTGTACTCACAGTTCTGCCGTTCTGTTCAGAAGGAGTGGAATCATGAGTGCTGTCGGATTGTAAAAAGTTAGACACAGTGGTCCGGGCAGGGACACACACTGCCGTCTACAGTGTATTTTGCTCGGTATTAAATTCTTCCTCTCGCTAAAGTAGTAGCCTTTAACCAGAGAAGCCTCTGGCCAAGGGCAGAGTAGCATTTCCTCGAGTGTGATTCATGGTAAGGTGAAGTCTTAGAATTCTGATTATCTCAAACCTGATCAGTTTACCGCTAGAAATCTTCATCTTTCCGAAATAAATAAATACATCACAAAGAGGCAAAAATATTACACACAATACTCTTTCAACAAACATTTCAAAATTCACTATTAAATCACTGAAGGATAAATCTCCTGATTTGATTGTCCGTCTGCTGTGGTGTAAACGGGAGTGCTGCATCGAGATAAAGTTTTCAAAGATTCACTTCACGTGCTCCATAGTTTGCGCCGAGCAGTAGAACTTCTTGTGCGTTATAAAGTTTGACAGGTTATTGAACTGGATGTCACAGGGACGGCAGTACTTGACGTTAGCTGTGGCAGAGATCGATCCATTCAAACCTTTCTTGATGCTGGATGGGATCTCCTCAGTCTTTGAGGCTGGTGATGAATCCGACAAGCTCTCGCTGGCTTTTGTAGAACCTTCCGGGTCTGGACTCAAGGAAGTCAAGTGAATATCTGGAGTGGGAACAACGTTCAGCTCCATTTCTGGATCTGCCACCTTCTCCTCAACCTGGAGGCTGTCGTTTAAAGCTGAAGTCTGGCCTGGGGTTGTGATCTTCACGTTCTTTTCAGCATCTTCGGTTCTAATATGGCTTCCATCTGGCATTGGCTGGTCTTTTTCACCCTCACTGCCCTCATTTGGGCTCTGCCTCCTCTCGCTTTGCGTGCCGAGCATCCCTGTGGCGTAATCGGTGGGTTGGATCTCGTAGTACGGCCATATCTGCTCATCTGGTCTCATTTTATTAGCTGCGCTCGGGGAGCTCTCAAGAGACAGCCCGCTGCTTTCTTCTTTTATGGATATTGCATGCCCCTCAGGAGATGTTCCAACATCAGAAGTCGTCACAACCTGAGCCGGCATGAGCTCGGTATTTTGAAGTGGATTCTCAAAAGTGCTCTTCAAGCCGCAAGACTCTGTGGCAGAATTGCTGCCGCTTTCATTCCTCAAACCTTCCTTCTTGATGCTTGGAACCTTGTTGTCCAAAGCAGTACCTGGGCAGAAGTTCTGTTTGTGAGTCAGGTAATCCTCGACTTTGTTGAAGCTTATCTTGCAGACTGCGCATTCGTGATAGTCCATGAGAGCTTTTGCTGGGAGGGAAATCTTACCAAACTGCGCCATGCACTTTTTGCTGAGATCTATGGGCGCGTCCCCTTCGTCCTGGGCTATTGCGTTGCACTTTGACACCAGTGCTGATTTTGTGACGGTCAAAGAAGGCTCGGGATGCTTGGGAACCAGTCCCTGGATCATGTTGTACCGCTGATGAAAGTGGTCCTTGAAACTTTCCATTGCATCCTGGGACAGGAAGGGACTATTAATGGAAGGCATCCCTAGGTAAGATGGCGGCCCCATGGGTTGCAGTTGCTCGTGATCGTGAACCGGCATCTCATACACCTTCCGTCTCTTACGAGCTCGTACTGCCTTCTGGTTGGCTGCTGACTTGTTGTTTGCTCGTTTCATGGGTGGGTCATGGCGGGTGGCGCAGTAATACTGCTTGTGAACCATGTAGGTTTCTTGACGACTGAAGGTGATCTTGCAGGCGTCACAAGTTGTGTGGTTGGGAAGGAGCTCAGTTTCAGTCGGGGACATTTTGGGACTCTTTGAGTCTAACTGCATGCCATTTGGCCTCTCCTCTGCACCGGAAGGCGTTGAGGCTTTTTTAACCTGCCCTTGAAATTCCTCTGGAGCTTTACCTCCTGCACTGAAAGGGTCGCAAGTGCTGAACTGGGAGGAATCGTGACCTTTCATATCTGCTGAAGAATGACTGGTATTTAGCATGGCAGCTAAGCCTCCTCCAGTCTTAGGACTCAGAGGGTGCGCCCCCTTGTCCAGAATGCTGCCATAGTCCTGCGGCTTGGCCATTTGCTGCCAGCGAGTGTTACAGTAGTGTTTCTTGTGAACGAGATAGTTATCAAGGTTGGCAAAAGTGATATTGCATTCGAAGCAGGTCGCTCCTTTCGGGACTAGTGTGCTGTACATCACGGGTGGGTAAGTATTTCCTCCATGGCGCAGTCTTCGATGGACCAGCTCTGACATTTTAGCCAGAATCTCAGAAGCTTGTGGGACAGCAGATATTTCCTGTGAGAACGGAACGTGGGGCACAAAGGGTGGCATCGGAAACGCTGGGGTCATGTGGTGCTGGATCGGGGACGATGCTAAGCGGGGGCTGGAGGGCTCGGATTTGACCCTAGTGTAGGAGAAGTTAGCTCTGTTTCCTGAGTTGACCTCAGCCTTGGTGACTGATGGCCCCTGATCTTCGTTCTCTTGCTCCTTTCTCACCTTTTGACTCATTTCTCTGCGAGTCGGACTCTCCAGGGCGTCTTTCCTGCTGTGTTTTGGACTTTCTGCTCCGAGGCCGCGAGACTGCTCTGGTTCTCCGTCTTTAGTGAGTTTTCCCACCACTCCGCCGTGTCTGTGCAGCTCCTGGTGCTTGGCCAGTTCTCTGGGCGTCTGGAAGGTGAAGTGGCAGTGACCGCATCTGAGTCCGGTCTGAGAAAGGTGAGACAGGATGTGGGGCTGCAGAGACACTAGAGACTCAGCTGTGTGGTCACAGATTGTGCATTTCAGACTGCTTCCAGCAGGGGTCTCCTCTGACTTCACAGCTGGAGGAGAGAGAACAAACAGCAGAAATTACACATCATTGATTGTAGTCAGAACACATTTTCACACACAAGGAAACGGTGCTGCAGAATATTTACCAAATATAATAACAACCGTACAATATACTTTAATAATTAAAGTGAAAATATTTAAAATATAAAATGGTATTCTATATAACTGGATTATATTAAATAAATATTCTGCTGTTTACTAAATTGTTCGGTTTTATGTAAATCCACATATGTTCATCTACAACACCTCTTCATACTTTAAGGTTTATTTATTTTTAAAGGAACATTATAAAATGTGATTTGTAGAGTGTTATTGCACATTGTTTTTATTTACGATTTTGTGATAATGTGCATTTATACAAATCAATTTTAAAGCATTATTGTAATTCATATTTCAAACATTCTCCCGCTCTTGAGTCAGTTTGTTTTCACATGTTTTAGTAGCGTTTTTTTCGTGGAACTCATAATGAATGCAACGAGGAACAAAATCTCTTTGCCATTTTCAAAATACTTATTTTTTGTTGAATACAATTATAATTTTAATTTTAAAATAAAGCAGCATGTGCCAAAAAAAAAAATCAAACAAACCTTGATTGTTTATCCCAGAGAATATGTAAATATATATATATATATATATATATATATATAATCATGGATAACGCTTGTGGTGTGACTGGGGTGTGTTTATCTGGACAATGGACCAGAAACTACAGCTGTCTGAGGTGAGAATAGAGCAGATTGCTTTTCATTTTTCAGTTTGAATTGTGCTCAGTGAGTGTTTTTCAGTAAATCCTGAGAATTATCCAGAAATCTAAGTGGAGATACAGCCTTAAAAATGTAAATGCAGATGGAGTCAACACCCTGCTGGTGAGGGATGTGCGTCAGTGGCCTTTTCTCTGTTTTAACGGACGGAATTCACTTTCTGAAATATCTGGCAAAGAGCTGCAGAGAGAAATCCTGCCCTTTCCCTCAGTAAGGGACATGAAAGTGAAAATGCCTGTGCTATTTTGAGCTTTTCTTTTCCGGCTGTTTCGACAGACGTGCATCTGTTCTCCACAGCTTGTTGCAGTATCTGGAAAACTGAGCTGCAGAGGAAAAGCATAGCCTCCATTATTTTATTTGTTGTTAAGATGAACTCTCTTTTCTCACCTGTGTGAGTGGACAGCTGCATTTCCAGAGTGTGCGGCCCTGAGAAGCCGGTGTTGAATGGTGGGTAAGGGCAGCTGCGAGGGGTCTGAGGGCCTGCGTTGTTGTGTCTCTCCGCCATGGTCTCCGAGTCCTTCTCTCGTCCGCTGCAGTAGTACATGAGGTGAGCCTGCAGATTCCTCTCGCTTCTGAACCAGATCCCACACGTTTGACACGGAAATATGTCCTCTACAGAACGACACGGAGAAGAGACATCACACTCACGTCTTATTAAATAGCACTTAACGAGCAGGACGTTACACAGAGACTGTAATTACTGAAATATTGTTAATAACAATTAACAATATTTATTTATACTCAAACTATTAAGATCTATAATAATGTTACGACTAAAACCAAATTTTCATTAAATATTATTATTATTATATTTTTTCATTAATATTCATTCAGTCGTTCATTGTAACCCTTATCCAGTTCAGGGTCACAGTAGAACACACCCTGGACACTTCTGAGTCGCCAATCCACCTACCACCGTGTGTTCTTGGAGCGTGGGAGGACAGGGAGGACACACCACACTCCTCACTGACAGTCACCCGGAGGAAACCCACGCAGACACAGAGAGAACACACCACACTCCTCACTGACAGTCACCCGGAGGAAACCCACGCAGACACAGAGAGAACACACCACACTCCTCACAGGCAGTCACCCAGAGGAAACCCACGCAGACACAGGGAGAACACACCACACTCCTCACAGACAGTCACCTGGAGGAAACCCACACAGACACAGGGAGAACACACCACACTCCTCACGGACAGTCACCCGGAGGAAACCCACACAGACACAGGGAGAACACACCACACTCCTCACAGACAGTCACCCAGAGAGAAACCCACGCAGACACAGGGAGAACACACCACACTCCTCACAGGCAGTCACCCGGAGGAAACCCACGCAGACACAGGGAGAACACACCACACTCCTCACGGACAGTCACCCGGAGGAAACCCACGCAGACACAGGGAGAACACACCACACTCCTCACAGACAGTCACCCAGAGAGAAACCCACGCAGACACAGAGAGAACACACCACACTCCTCACAGGCAGTCACCCGGAGGAAACCCACTCAGACACAGGGAGAACACACCACACTCCTCACGGACAGTCACCCAGAGAGAAACCCACGCAGACACAGGGAGAACACACCACACTCCTCACAGACAGTCACCCGGAGGAAACCCACGCAGACACAGGGAGAACACACCACACTCCTCACAGACAGTCACCCGGAGGAAACCCACGCAGACACAGAGAGAACACACCACACTCCTCACAGACAGTCACCCGGAGGAAACCCACGCAGACACAGGGAGAACACACCACACTCCTCACAGACAGTCACCCGGAGGTAAATTAAGAAAAGTTTATTTATAGAGCACCTTTCATACACATGGCAATAAAGTGCTTTAGAGAGAGGGCAGTAATAAAAAAGTAATAATTAAAACAAAAAAGTCAATAAATATAATTAAAAATAAAAGTGTGAAAAAACTACTTTAGTTTATAAAAGAAATTAAAGCATATTAATGAATATAAATAGAGAACATATCGTTTCATTCTCTCTCTCTGTTAAATTTTGCTAATATCTTTAATCCACAGATGGATACGAAGGGGGCGTGGGACTGGAACGTCACAGGTTTGATCCCTTTGACTGGAAGGAAACCCTTGGGGAGTGGAGGAAGAGAAGGGACAACACTGTCTCCTCCATCAACATTTACGGCTGCGGTGCCCTTGAGCAAGGCTTCTAACCCACAAATTCACCCAGAGCACTGGGACATCAGAGTAAGTGTGTGTGTGTGTGTGTGTGTGTGTGTGTGTTTTACGAAGGTCGTGAATCAGTTATAATAAAACACTCACTGTTGACGATGGCGCTGGGGAGGATAGAGGCGATGGCCGCCTGCTGGGGGAGGAGCTGGATGCCGTCCATCAACCGTGCTGGGAAAAGACCCCGCCCACTAGAGGCGGGGCCTGTGGTCTGGGAATGAGAAGGGCAATCCACGGCACTCGCCACAAGCTCCTCCCCCTCAATTACACTGCGCGTGATAGAGCACCATACTTTTCCTCCTGAAAAAAATGAGAGAGACATGGTGAAGAGGTGGAGAGAGAAAAGAGGAGACACTGCATTTAAATATGATTATGTCTACAGAATGTGAAAGGGTTAACGATCACAGTTAAACACACACAACACTGGTTATTTACACAATTGTACATGTAAATAATTAAAGCTGGTTCTGCCGCATTATTTAGATGTAATCAGGTTGGTACATGGGTAAGTAGAGAATTACACCTCTGTTTGACTTAGAGTCCTGTTCAGGTTTGATTTATTCAGTCTGTCAGTGTCTGGAACTGTGTGCAGTCTTTTTCTTCAACAAAACACAGCCGTAAATTGATTTAAATGAAATATAATAATACAAAAGAAATATAAACACTAAATGTAAGATAATACTGAATTAAAGATAAAAACTCATGGGAGAAACGAAGGCTTTGGAATCCGCATTTTCCACACAGCCCTAAACTTGTAATTAGACACAGAACAACAGCATGGTTCTCTTTGGTTAACTGCGGGTTAAGAGCGGTCAGTTCTGTAAACGTCTGTCTGAACAGAGCACTTCTCTGAGGCCGTTAATGGCGCTGTGAGATAAAGGCGTGACTGAATGAGGATTCCTCTTTAACCTCGGGATCACAGCGTGGCTTTGAGCTTCTCGCGCTTCAGCCGTCCTTAATGCTGCAGTAAATTAGTTTCACAGTTTGATCTAACTCTGCCTGTCGTCTTCTTTCAACCGTCTTAGTCCTCCGCGGCGTTCCTGAACATCTGGCAAACTGAGCCATGGAGATACGTCTTCTCCTTTTGCTATTAAGGTAAATGAAAATTAAACAACAACAACAGCTTTCTTTGAACCCACGTACAATGCAGTGCTTCGGAGAGGAACATGCGTCCATGCACTGCTTTGAAGATGCAGAATATAAAAAAAAACAAGCGAAGGACGCCGTGGCGCAGAAAGCTCTGTGTGTTTTTTATTCGTCCAGAAAAAGGGAACGGACATCTCGGATAAAAGTGCAGCATTATCTAATTGCGGATGAAACATTCCACTGGAGTCGAGAAGAACAAACTCATTAGCCAGGCAAAAGGGAGAGGAGCGCTTTGTGGCCGAGATAACATTTATCAGTGTAAATGACAGGCTCTCTGTCTGCGCTTCATCTTCCACTGAGGGGATTAAAGTTTTAAATATGACTATTTACAAAAGTCTGGAGAGAGAGATAACAAGCAGAGCCATGATACGCCGCGCGCTAAACGCCAGAATTAGGACATGGACTAATTGGGCTGTTGGACAATGAAGACGAGGCGTACCTTTCAAAGATGTGTTAACGCTGACAACGTGTCAGAACCAGTGACCACCACACACACACACACACACACATCACCCAGGGCCGGTTTCAGCTGCTTCGGTTAAAAGGCTAGTAATTGGACATCCCTTTCCCAGGCAGCGCTGCTCTGAACAAGGCTTTTAAAGCTTTAGTTTGGCTTCAAATCAAACTCACTCATTTACCACAATATACTCAGTCAGCCGAGACGCGTCTGAGCTTTGTCTCTTTAGTTTTACACTGGGGCTTCAGAGCTAACGAAGCTACGCTGATCCTATACCCAACTTATTAACCCCGAGCACACCGTGGTCTCCACAATCTCCACACACACATGGGTATGAGTTCAGAGACGTATCCTCCCCCTCCCCACAGCAGCGTTCTCCCCCTGTTCCTTTAAATGATAATGAGCCGCTCTCTGTTCACCCCGACCCCGAGCGCACAGCAGTGAGGAGCGAGGAGCAGAAGCTCTGGTTTTTAGCCGTTTTAACTCTGTTCTCGTTTTGGACACCTCTGAACAACAGCCGCGGTTATTGATGATTATGCAACAGTTAGTTCCGGTCATGCACTCTGATTGCTCGAGAAGGGTTCTATCACGAAATACCACTGAGCCGTTGCTAACCACTCTGTTTACACTGCAGCTGTTCCTTATTCCATTATTCAGCACTGGATGTTTCAGAGTGAGAGAGAGACTTAGATAAACTTTAGGCAGAAAACAGAGGGTGGAGGAGCCTTTATCACACAGGGTTAAACTGGATGGGGTGGTGAAGGGGTGTGTGTGATGTTTCAGCCACAAGGTGGAGGCCTCTTTAGTGAGGATTAACCCTGCAGCCGGTGCTGATGGTCACAAGCAGATTTCTCTGTGTTCATATAAATCCTCTCCATGAATCCTCTCTGTGCTCATATAAATTCTGATTTGTCTCTCATTGTCTACTAGTGTCTCTCACTGTCCCTCACCAATCTGTTCCTCACTGTCTCCCACTGTCTCTTACTGTCTCCCACTGTTTCCGTCTTTGTTTCTCCTCATCTCCCACTATATCCTAGTATCTCTTACTGTCTCTCGTTATCTCTTACTGTCTCTCATTGTCTCCCGATGTCTCTCATTGTCTCCCACTGTTTCTGTCTTTGTTTCTCCTCATCTCCCACTATATCCTAGTATCTCTTACTGTCTCTCGTTATCTCTTACTGTCTCTCATTGTCTCCCACTGTTTCTGTCTTTGTTTCTCCTCATCTCCCACTATATCCTAGTATCTCTTACTGTCTCTCATTGTCTCTTACTGTCTCTCATTGTCTCCCGATGTCTCTTACTGTCTCCCACTGTTTCCGTCTTTGTTTCTCCTCATCTCCCACTATATCCTAGTATCTCTTACTGTCTCTCATTGTCTCCCAATGTCTGTCATTGTCTCATACTATCTCACTGTCCCCACAATCTGTCTCTAATTGTCTCCCACTGTGTCTTACTGTCTGCCACTGTTTCCGTCTTTGTTTCTCCTCATCTCCCACTATATCCTAGTATCTCTTACTGTCTCTCTTTGTCTACCAATGTCTCTCACTGTCCCTCGCCAATCTGTTCCTCACTGTCTCCCACTGTTTCAGACTTTGTTTCTCCTTATCTCCCACTATATCCTAGTATCTCTTACTGTCTCTCATTATCTCTTACTGTCTCTCATTGTCTCCCAATGTCTCTTACTGTCTCCCACTGTTTCCGTCTTTGTTTCTCCTCATCTCCCACTATATCCTAGTATCTCTTACTGTCTCCCATTGTCTCCCAATGTCTCTTACTGTCTCCCACTGTTTCCGTCTTTGTTTCTCCTCATCTCCCACTATATCCTAGTATCTCCCACTGTCTCTAATTATCTCTTAGTCTCTCATTGTCTTCCAATGTCTGTCATTGCCTCCTACTATCTCACTGTCCCCACTATCTGTCTCTAATTGTCTCCCACTGTCTCTTTTTGTCTCCCAATGTCTGTCACTGTCTCAGACTATGTCTCCCATTGTTTCCGTTTGTTTCTCCTCATCTCCCACTATATCTTAGTATCTCCCACTGTCTCCCATTATGTCTGTCTGTTTCTAATAATAACCTACTATCTCTTACTGACTCACAGTGTCTCTCACTGTCTCCCATTTTCTCTAATTGTTTATCCTTAATTGTGTCCCACAGTCACAAAAATCTCTCACTCTATTTCTGTATTCCACTATTTTTCACTGTTTCTCTCTTACGTTTACATTTAAGGCTGTTGTTCTTATCCACAGCGACTGGTATTACAGGTAGGCCCATGCAGTGTTAGGAGTCTTGCCCAAGGACTCTTATTGGTGCAGCACACCAATAAGACTGGGAGTCAGTGGTGTTACTGTACCACACCAACTTACTCTGATGGCCTCCATTTTCTCTCCCTCTTGTCTCTCACTGCCTCTTCAGGGTTCCCATTGTCTCTCAGTGTCTGTCTAAGTCTGTCACTTTCTACTACTGTCACTGTCTCTTGATGTTTCTTGATTGTGTCTCTCTCTCTCTCTCCCCCTCCCCCATTGTCTCTCAATATATCCCACTGTCTCTAACTATCTCCCACTGTTTCTCATTGTCTCACATTGTCTCCCACTCTGTCACTTCATTACCATTTCTGAGTTGGTGTTAATAAGGAAACACTGTCATGGAGTCAGTTGTTTCTTTTTTAAAACACGTTTCCCTCTCAGAGCCTCCTCTCCTCTGGGTTGGTCAGACAGATGTATACACAGCTGGCCGTTCTGATTGGTCCTTGTCTCTAATAATGTTGGGTAACAAGCCTGTGTTGAGTCTTCATCCTTGTGGTTTTCTCTGAAGGCATAAGAGGGGACTCATGAGCATATTTTAGATTGGCAGATCTGTCGCCTTACAGTCCCGTGTCCCTCACACACACACACACACACACTTGTGCACAGCCAGAGTTCTGCCTGGAACTGACCATTAACACACACTGTTTCCCTCCCTCTCTGTCCTTCTCCCTACTTTTTCCACTTCCCTCTACACCTTTTTCCTATTCCTTTTCTTCACCTCTCTCACAGTTTTTTTTTTCATTTTCTTCCCCCTCTCTCTCTCTCTCTCTCTCTCTCTCTCTCTCTCCTTTTCTAACCACCATCTCGTTTTCTCTTTCTCTCTGGCCTGTTGGCCCCAGACCCTCCACCATCTGCCCTCACACCTGTGCCCTGACATCAAGCACACACACACACACACACACAAACACAAACTCACATCCCTGTGAGGTGATGCCAGTGTGTGTGTGTTTGAGAGCCCCAAGCAGTAAATTAGTGAGAGTAATGAGGTGCAAGATTGTCTGTCTGTCTGTGTGTGTCTCTGTGTGTGTGTGTGTGTGTGTGTGTGTCTCTCTGTTTGTGTGTGCACGTCTGTGTGTGTGTGTGTGTCTCTCTCTCTCTTTCTGTGTCTGTATGTGTGTGTATGTGCACGTCTCTGCGTGTCTCTGTGTGTGTGTTTGTCTCTTTGTGTGTGTACTTTGCATGTCTCTCTCTCTCTCTGTGTGTTTGTGTGTGTGTGCATGTCTCTGCGTGTGTATCTCTCTCTCTCTCTCTCTATGTGTGTGTGTGTGAGTGTGTGTCGCTCCTAAGCATCTTCCCAGAAAAAGAAAAAAGAGGAATGGTATAAAACTGCAGTGTTTTCTAAACTGTAAAAAACTCACTGATAGAAACAAGTCTTAACTGCCTCAGTGAACTAAACCCCATCTGACTGACAGCTCTCTCTCTCCCTCTCTCTCTCACACACACACACACTCTCTCTCTCTCCCTGCTTTTGTGTCACTTTCTTTTACTCCCTCCTTTTATCCTCTCTCTCCTTTCCCCCGTCTGTCCCTTTCCCATATTTCTCCTTTCTGTCACATTCTCTTCCTCATTTCACTACTTCTCTCAATGTCTCTCACTCTCTCTCTCTCATACGGTCACTCCCTTTTTCTGTCTCCATATCTCATTCACTCTCCTGACTCCCCCTCTCTCTATAAGTGCTCCGTAAGCTCTCTCTCCCTTTCAATGATCTATAAGCTCTTGCTTTCTCTTTCTCAGTGCCCTTTATTCTCTCTCTCTCTCTCTTTCTCTCCCTCTCTCGGGGCTCTGTAAGATCTCTGTCTCTCATCTGGTGACCTCTTGTCTCCTCAGTCTGTGGCTGATAGCGGCTGAGGAGCAACTGAAGAGTGAAGGCTGTGTTTATTTGGTTAGAGTTTGAAAGCAGCTGTTCCTCTTTACGCTATGGTTTATGTGAAGATGAGGGAGGGAATCACAAGCCAGCTCCATGTCTGTCTGTGTTCATCTTTCCCTGTAGGGGGCGTGCATGTGAGGTCATAGCCAGAGAGCACAGGGAGTTACTTTGGCTTGGGACCCGAGCTTCCTATCCCGACCGACACAGACGAACAGAGCTCTGTTCACAGACGGGACGCTGGGAAATGGGTCAGGGATCCACACTCGTAACTCTTTCATTACGTAACGTCTAAACGAGGACTAAACACGTCGACACAGACAGTAAAGCAGTTTAATTTGAGCTGTGTGTTTAACTGATGAGTAGGTCTCCAGTGTGGTGGCTGCTCTGTACGGTGAACCCTTGTCTTGTGTGAAGAACCTTAGACAGTAGATTTTACAGTGCACAGTGAAGCACAGTAAAACAAAGTAAAGCACAGTAAAACACAGTAAAACACAGTAAAACAAAGTAAAACACAGTGAAACACAGTGATACAAAGTAAAACACAGTGAAGCACAGTAAAACACAGTGAAGCGCAGTGAAGCACAGTAAAACACAGTGAAGCACAGTAAAGCACAGTAAACACAGTGAAGCCCAGTAAAGCACAGTAAACAAAGTAAAGCACAGTGAAGCACAGTAAAGAACAGTAAAACACAGTGAAGCACAGCAAAACATAGTGAAGCACAGTGAAGCTCAGTAAAGCACAGTAAGGCTCAGTAAAGCTCAGTGAAGCACAGTAAAACACAGTAAAGCTCAGTGAAGCACAGTAAAACACAGTGAAGCACAGTGAAGCTCAGTAAAGCACAGTAAGGCTTAGTAAAGCTCAGTGAAGCACAGTAAAACACAGTAAAGCTCAGTGAAGCACAGTAAAGCACAGCAAAACATAGTGAAGCACAGTAAAACACAGTGAAGCACAGTGAAGCTCAGTAAAGCACAGTAAGGCTTAGTAAAGCTCAGTGAAGCACAGTAAAACACAGTAAAGCTCAGTGAAGCACAGTAAAACACAGTAAAGCTCAGTGAAGCACAGTAAAACACAGTGAAGCACAGTAAAACACAGTGAAGCACAGTAAAACATAGTGAAGCACAGTAAAACACAGTGAAGCACAGTAAAACACAGTAAACACAGTGAAGCACAGTAAAACAAAGTAAAGCACAGTAAAGCACAGTGAAGCACAGTAAAACAAAGTAAAGCACAGTGAAGCACAGTAAAACAAAGTAAAGCACAGTAAAGCACAGTAAGGCTTAGTAAAGCTCAGTGAAGCACAGTAAAACACAGTAAAGCTCAGTGAAGCACAGTAAAACACAGTGAAGCACAGTAAAACACAGTAAACACAGTGAAGCACAGTAAAACAAAGTAAAGCACAGTGAAGCACAGTAAAACAAAGTAAAGCACAGTGAAGCACAGTAAAACAAAGTAAAGCACAGTAAAGCACAGTAAGGCTTAGTAAAGCTCAGTGAAGCACAGTAAAACACAGTAAAGCTCAGTGAAGCACAGTAAAACACAGTGAAGCACAGTAAAACATAGTGAAGCACAGTAAAACATAGTGAAGCACAGTAAAACACAGTGAAGCACAGTAAAACACAGTAAACACAGTGAAGCACAGTAAACACAGTGAAGCACAGTAAAACAAAGTAAAGCACAGTAAAGCACAGTGAAGCACAGTAAAACAAAGTAAAGCACAGTGAAGCACAGTAAAACACAGTGAAGCACAGTGAAACAAAGTAAAACAGTGAAGCATAGTAAAACACAGTAAAACACAGTGAAGCACAGTAAAACATAGTGAAGCACAGTAAACACAGTGAAGCACAGTAAACACAGTGAAGCTCAGTGAAGCACAGTAAACACAGTGAATCACAGTAAAGCTCAGTGAAGCACAGTAAAGCTCAGTGAAGCACATTAAAACATAGTGTAGCACAGTGAAGCACAGTAAAGCTCAGTGAAGCACAGTAAAACATAGTGTAGCACAGTGAAGCACAATGAAGCACAGTAAAGCTCAGTGAAGCACAGTGAAGCACAGTAAAACATAGTGTAGCACAATGAAGCACAGTAAAACAAAGTAAAGCACAGTGAAGCACAGTAAAACAAAGTAAAGCACAGTAAAGCACAGTAAGGCTTAGTAAAGCTCAGTGAAGCACAGTAAAACACAGTAAAGCTCAGTGAAGCACAGTAAAACACAGTGAAGCACAGTAAAACACAGTGAAGCACAGTAAAACACAGTAAACACAGTGAAGCACAGTAAAACAAAGTAAAGCACAGTGAAGCACAGTAAAACAAAGTAAAGCACAGTGAAGCACAGTAAAACAAAGTAAAGCACAGTAAAGCACAGTAAGGCTTAGTAAAGCTCAGTGAAGCACAGTAAAACACAGTAAAGCTCAGTGAAGCACAGTAAAACACAGTGAAGCACAGTAAAACATAGTGAAGCACAGTAAAACACAGTGAAGCACAGTAAAACACAGTAAACACAGTGAAGCACAGTAAACACAGTGAAGCACAGTAAAACAAAGTAAAGCACAGTAAAGCACAGTGAAGCACAGTAAAACAAAGTAAAGCACAGTGAAGCACAGTAAAACACAGTGAAGCACAGTGAAACAAAGTAAAACAGTGAAGCATAGTAAAACACAGTAAAACACAGTGAAGCACAGTAAAACATAGTGAAGCACAGTAAACACAGTGAAGCACAGTAAACACAGTGAAGCTCAGTGAAGCACAGTAAACACAGTGAATCACAGTAAAGCTCAGTGAAGCACAGTAAAGCTCAGTGAAGCACATTAAAACATAGTGTAGCACAGTGAAGCACAGTAAAGCTCAGTGAAGCACAGTAAAACATAGTGTAGCACAGTGAAGCACAATGAAGCACAGTAAAGCTCAGTGAAGCACAGTAAAACATAGTGTAGCACAATGAAGCACAGTAACACAGTGAAGCACAGTAAAGCTCAGTGTAGCACAGTGAAGCACAGTAAAACATAGTGAAGCACAGTGAAGCACAGTAAAGCTCAGTGAAGCTCAGTGAAGCACAGTGAAGCACAGTAAAACATAGTGTAGCACAATGAAGCACAGTAACACAGTGAAGCACAGTAAAGCTCAGTGTAGCACAGTGAAGCACAGTAAAACATAGTGTAGCACAATGAAGCACAGTAACACACAGTAAAGCTCAGTGAAGCACAGTAAAACACAGTAAAGCTCAGTGAAGCACAGTGAAGCAAAGTGAAGCACAGTAAAGCACAGTAAAGCTCAGTGAAGCTCAGTGAAGCTCAGTAAAGCACAGTAAAGCTCAGTGAAGCACAGTGAAGCACAGTAAAACACAGTGAAGCACAGTAAAGCTTAGTGAAGCTCAGTGAAGCACAATAAAGCTCAGTGAAGCTCAGTAAAACACAGTAAAGCTCAGTGAAGCACAGTAAAACACAGTGAAGCACAGTAAAGCTTAGTGAAGCTCAGTGAAGCACAATAAAGCTCAGTAAAACACAGTAAAGCTCAGTGAAGCACAGTAAAACTCAGTGAAGCACAGTAAAGCTCAGTGAAGCACAGTAAAGCACAGTAAAGCTCAGTGAAGCACAGTAAAACACAGTAAAGCTCAGTGAAGCTCAGTAAAACACAGTAAAGCTCAGTGAAGCACAGTAAAACTCAGTGAAGCACAGTAAAGCTCAGTGAAGCACAGTAAAACACAGTAAAGCACAGTAAAGCTCAGTGAAGCACAATAAAGCTCAGTGAAGCTCAGTAAAGCTCAGTGAAGCACAGTAAAACACAGTAAAGCACAGTAAAGCTCAGTGAAGCACAATAAAGCTCAGTGAAGCTCAGTAAAGCTCAGTGAAGCACAGTAAAACACAGTAAAGCACAGTAAAGCTCAGTGAAGCACAATAAAGCTCAGTGAAGCTCAGTAAAGCACAGTAAAACACAATGAAGCACAGTAAAGCTTAGTGAAGCACAGTAAAGCTCAGTGCAGCATATATATATATATATATATATATATATAATGTGTGTGTGTGTTTTCCCATCTACTTTTTTAAAACCCAATCTTGTCATTGGGCCACGGCACCCAAACTTTTACACACAACTGTTTTAGACTTGTAAATATGCCATATGTGCGTGTGTGTGTGTGTACTGTGGGTGTGTATGAGGCAGGTTTGAAGCCCCCGTGAGATGAAACAGTCTTAATGAAATGCAGCATCTCTCACTCAGCTCTTGCTCTCTCTCTCTCTCTCCGGTAGAGTCTGGGGCTGTTTATTAAATGATGGAATTTGGCTGTTTGACGGCAGGAATGTTATCAGGCGGAGAACAATCCTGCCCATGGTTTCACCCTCTCGGGCTCGCTCGCCCGCTCATTAGCCACAGCCTGGTTTTAATCCACAAGTTTCTTATCAAACGTGACACCTGCATCTCCGAATGGCACTTTTCCCTCGTTCACTGGCATGTATTTGGGTGAGCAGACTCCAAGGTGCTTTGTGGAGATTAAGAGAGAGAGAGAGAAAGAGAGAGAATGCTTATTTTATCATTCAGCGGGTCTGGACCGTATCCAAGCAGTTTTTGTCTTGTTGTTGTAATTAGAAAGCCTTTTAAAGCGATAACAGCTGCTGGAGAATATGAATATGGAGGCAGTTTTGGAGACAGACTCCCCCTTTCCCTTTCCTTTTCCTCTCTTTCCCCTCCCCCTCCCTCTTTCCCTCCCACTCCCCACCTCCTGATTTTTCATAGCTGCTTTAAATAAAGACGCGGCGAGCTAGCTTGCTTCTCTGCTCTTCTCGAGCCTTGATTGAAGTCGTTCTCGACGCTCTCCCGTCTCGAGTGTCTTCCGTTCTCGACAGCCAGCATCTCCGACACGCAATTAAGCCTCCAGAGGAGTTTTGGGGACGCTTGTGACAGTCCCCATGGTCCCTGGCGTCCCCCAGAATTGAGTTACAGTGCGAGAGCGAGCTTGTCACTTCAGACAAAAAAAAAAAAAGGTGCAAACCGAAAAAGTCTAGCACATTATCACCTTACAGTAATCACGGCTAATCAGCAGCCCAGCATCCTCCCAGTAAACAAGCGCACAAAGGCGAGGCGTCGCCGAGGGATTTCACACGCCGTGATTGACACGCCATGCAAATCACATTATTATCTCCAGCAGCAGATCTTCACTCAGAACCTACAGGAGGCTGTGAGACTCCTCACACGTTCCAGCAATCCAGAGCCTCTCCGCTCACACTGTGCCGCGTTCGTTTTCCAAGAAACAGTGGAGAAAAACCTTACAGTTATATTCATGTCTGAACAGCCCCCGGTGAAAATGTGTTCTGCTGAATTTTCAAGACAACAGACTGTCTGCTTTGGTCAAAACCCCACAAACCCCACAGCAGTGTTCTCCCCCTGTGTAAACAGCCCCTGTTCAGAACGGCACCTGTTCCTTTAAATGATAATGAGCCGCTCTCTGTTCACCCCGACCCCGAGCGCACAGCAGTGAGGAGCGAGGAGCAGAAGCTCTGGTTTTTAGCCGTTTTTACTCAGTGCTCTTATTTCTCCACTTGTTGTGTCTGTTTTGCTGCGTTTAACCTCGTCTTTGTGCTCTCTCACATGAATGCGGGTCCAACGCTGTGATTGGACAGACTCAGACGAGGGGGCGGGGCCATTCTAAAGTCTCTGCACTTGACGTCAGAAGCAGAGCAGAATCAGAACGACTCGTTTTATCCCGTGTTTTCAGAAAACTAACTGGGTGGGTCTTGTTTCACAGTGTGTGGGTTGGTGGGCTTCAGATACACACATCAATTTGAACATTCCTTTAAGGTGGAATGAGGAATTCTACTTAAGGTGGAATAGAAACCTGCTGCAAAATGTGAACAGTTACAGTGTAAAAAAAAATAAAAGACAGGGATTTACCAGCGTCTATGAGTTAAACATGACCTCTAGGATGTTTTGAATAGGTTTGGAAAACAATCAACGGCAAAAGCAGGGAGGAATGCGTCTGTACTGTGAGTGTAGCTGTGTGAAGAGACGTCGTGCGACCGGAAAACAACAGAGGCTACTGTGGGGAAAAATCCCGGACAGAATTCCTTTCACTTTTATCTGGGGATATACAGTATCATGGCTCAGGATGCTCTCTTTTTTCCAGGTAATAGGATAGAGAGAGAGTGAGGGAGGGAGGGACGGAAGGAGGGAGAGATTTGGAGAAAGGGCGGCGAGATACCCCTCAAGCGAGCATCTCTGTAGGGAGAGGATTATATGCCTCTGCTCCACTACCTTCCAGCCCGGGCTCTCCATTGGTTTCAGGAGAAACTCAATTAAACTTTGTCTCTGCCAAATTCGTGAATCAAACACACACTCCTCCAGCGGGATGATGATAATGTTCGGGGCAGACGAGGACTCGCCCCTCCCCTCCCTCCCCCTTTAAAGCCTTTCTCTTTTTCTTTCTGAGCAACTAGAAAATAACAACAATGTCCTAGAAGTGAGGAGAGAGAACTCCTGAGCTGCAGATATTGTTCGGAGATCCTGCGAAGCGTGACATGCAGAAGCCAGAGGACCTCAGTAATCTACAGCATCAAAGAAAACACGCCTCTCACAAACACATCATCTGCAAAGACAACTTGAGGAGTGCTGGTATAAGTATAATATTTTCCATGATCCATATTTATACAGTACCCTGAATTAAACTTTCACAGGTTTTTCATTCCCCAATACTTTTTATTCATTCATTCATTCATTGTCTGTAACTCTTATTCAGTTCAGGGTCGCATCGGGTTCATAGCCTACCTGGAATCATTGGGCACAAGGCGAGAATACACCCTGGAGGGGGCGCCAGTCCTTCACAGGGCAACACACACTCACACATTCACACCTACGGACACTTTTGAGTCGCCAATCCACCTACCAACATATGTTTTTGGACTGTGGGAGGAAACCGGAGCCCCCGGAGGAAACCCACACAGACACAGGGAGAACACCCCACACTCCTCACAGACAGTCACCCGGAGGAAACCCACGCGGACACAGGGAGAACACACCACACTCCTCACAGACAGTCACCCGGAGGAAACCCACCCGGACACAGGGAGAACACCCCACACTCCTCACAGACAGTCACCCGGAGGAAACCCACACAGACACAGGGAGAACACACCACACTCCTCACAGACAGTAACCCAGAGGAAACCCACACAGACACAGGGAGAACACACCACACTCCTCACAGACAGTCACCTGAAGGAAACCCACGCAGACACAGAGAGAACACACCACACTCCTCACAGACAGTCACCCGGAGGAAACCCACACAGACACAGGGAGAACACACCACACTCCTCACAGACAGTCACCCGGAGCGGGAATTGAACCCACAACCTCCAGGTTCCTGAAGCTGTGTGACTGCGACACCTACCTGCTGCACCACTGTGCCGCTCAATACTTTTTACAAACAAATAAATTCATTAACTAACCTACCAGTCTGTTTCCACGTCCTAAACACCTCAGATTAAAACTAACCTGCTTTGGACTGCAGTCTGTAGATCATTCTCAGCAGCCGGAGTGATGTAAAAGTCTGATGGTTCAGACAGTTGCATTGCCACAGATCGGATATGGATCAGACCTCAATGCCACATATGAACGTGACCCAAATCTGATTTTAAAAAGTCAGATTCACGTAGAAACACATCTGTGCCACGTGATGAAACAGATTCGGATTTGGGCCACTTTTTACCTGCTGTGTGAACGTGGCCTTTGAGGGTGTCCCCATTGTTGACTTCTCTGTCCTCTACGACTAGACGTGCTCACGGAGGTCTTCAGGGTTGTGCTGATATATTAGTTTGTGTATTTACTAAATCTATTGCCTCAACGCTCTATAGTAAAACTAAAGAAGAGTGTTGGGGCACATTTGAAATAAGAGTGAAAATGTGTACAAATATTTTTTGTGGCACATTCTAGAAGTAATATGTTTGTTTTTTTTCCATTTATTTTCATTTATCTTTGCACACAGCACGCCAAACGTGGTCTAACTAAATTGCAGGACCTTCATCTGACCCCTGAGTGTTATCCAGCAAACTCAGGAAACTGGATGTGATAAGAAACGCTGCACCATTTCCCTGACATCCTTTTTTTTCCCCCTGCTTTTGGCCTAAGATTCACCTCACCACCACAGCACCCCCTTCAGCTTTCATCACCGCCACCGACAGCTACGAGCTGTCAGAGAGAGAGAGAGAGAGAGAGGAGGGAGGACGGCAGCAGAGTGATGTAGAGAGAGTGAGCGGGCGATAGAGCTGGAGATGATGAATCAAACTCCAGACGATGAGGTCTAACAGCAGCTAATGACCAGGATGAAGCTCCGGTGAAGGCTGAGACAGAAAGTCTGCGGCTCTGAGCCATGTCACCTTCTGATCCAGCCGTCCTCCGAGATCAAACCCGGATTTACAGCTCCTCGCAACATCCCGCAGCTTAATAATCTCATATATTTCTCCTCCGCTCCACTCTTCCGGGCTCGACAGTCGCTCAAGATAAGCTCAAATCGCTCTGACTGGATTGAGAGCACATATAAAACACATGCTTAAGAATTTTACTGCTTCTCTTCCCCCCCCAGCGTCCTCCTGTAAAGCTTCAGAGAGACAGCCGTGCACTGCTCTCTCTCTCGCTCTCTCACCTGCTTCAGATGGTTCACATAAAGCATCCACACACACACACACACACAGTGTGTACTGTGTCACTGTCAGGGTCTCGGAACTCCAGCTGCACTAAACCTCAAGGTTTCCATTTAAATAATGATTGTTTTCCTTCGCCCATAAAGTGACCATCATCTTCACCATGCGGCAGACTTCAGTTCCTTTAACGTCCTGTCTCTCACTGTCTGTGAGGAGTGTGGTGTGTTCTCCCTGTGTCTGCGTGGGTTTCCTCCGGGTGACTGTCTGTGAGGAGTGTGGTGTGTTCTCTCTGTGTCTGTGTGGGTTTCCTCCGGGTGACTGTCTGTGAGGAGTGTGGTGTGTTCTCCCTGTGTCTGCGTGGGTTTCCTCCGGGTGACTTGTCTGTGAGGAGTGTGGTGTGTTCTCCCTGTGTCTGCGTGTTTTTCCTCCGGGTGACTGTCTGTGAGGAGTGTGGTGTGTTCTCCCTGTGCCTGTGTTGGTTTCCTCCGGGTGACTGTCTGTGAGGAGTGTGGTGTGTTCCCCCTGTGCCTGTGTGGGTTTCCTCCGGGTGACTGTCTGTGAGGAGTGTGGTGTGTTCCCCCTGTGCCTGTGTGGGTTTCCTCCGGGTGACTGTCTGTGAGGAGTGTGGTGTGTTCTCCCTGTGCCTGCGTGGGTTTCCTCCGGGTGACTGTCTGTGAGGAGTGTGGTGTGTTCCCCCTGTGCCTGTGTGGGTTTCCTCCGGGTGACTGTCTGTGAGGAGTGTGGTGTGTTCCCCCTGTGCCTGTGTGGGTTTCCTCCGGGTGACTGTCTGTGAGGAGTGTGGTGTGTTCTCCCTGTGTCTGCGTGGGTTACCTCCGGGTGACTGTCTGTGAGGAGTGTGGTGTGTTCTCCCTGTGCCTGTGTGGGTTTCCTCCAGGTGACTGTCTGTGAGGAGTGTGGTGTGTTCTCTCTGTGTCTGCGTGGGTTACCTCCGGGTGACTGTCTGTGAGGAGTGTGGTGTGTTCTCCCTGTGCCTGTGTGGGTTTCCTCCGGGTGACTGTCTGTGAGGAGTGTGGTGTGTTCTCCCTGTGCCTGTGTGGGTTTCCTCCGGGTGACTGTCTGTGAAGAGTGTGGTGTCTTCTCCCTGTGTCTGCGTGGGTTTCCTCCGGGTGACTGTCTGTGAAGAGTGTGGTGTGTTCTCCCTGTGTCTGTGTGGGTTTCCTCCAGGTGCTCCAATATCCTCCCACAGCATGTGTATGTGTGTGTGTGTGTGTGTGTGTGTGTTAGCGCTACACCGGGGTCTTTACTGAGACTTGTTTAGGTTGTTCTTGTTCAAACACCTTCACTTCAAACACATTAGTCTTAGAAACAATTTCAAAGCGCTTGTGCCTGAGCGTTTTCATCAGAACGTCTTTAAGACTCGGCAAAGCACGTTTAATCACTCGGCTCTAAACCTCGGACGAAGCCATCGGCGGAGTTCTCGGCTCGGAACTGGAGCAAATGTCACTTGATGTAGAATACTTTAAGGTGAAATCATAGACATCCCGTAGACGTCAGGCTCTGGTAGCGATCAGGGCGAGGGTCTGAGCCGGAGACGAGCGCTGATATCCAGCAGCTCGTCCCAGTCAATTACAGCCTCCTTCAACTCATTAATAACTCCCATTCAGAGCTCTTCACTCCATCGCGTTGTCTTTTAATTAAACAGAGAGAGAGAGAGAGAGGGAGCCTCCTCCAGGGCGTCGCTGTTCGACTGAAGCTGATAATGCAGTTTGACATTGCCGGAGATGTTGAGCTATTATTCCGCCCCACTGTTTCTCTATGTTCTCTGATAAAGAGCGATAATGGCCCTTAAATCTCCTCTCTTTCCTCCGGTCCTTTTCCTCGTAAGCGCCTGCTGAACTTACACATGTTCTGTAAGTAGATTAATCAATTAAGCCGCACCGGATAAAGGAGGAAAAAAGTGGAGGACTTTAGTCGAAATATCATTTTTACAGTCGGCGGAGAGACAGAGGAGCCAACAAAGAGTTATCTTCCCGCTCAATGAGACGGAGTGTGACGCGGCGCAACCTCGCGATAAAGAGGCTCCACAGTTCAGAGGAGCACCAGGAAAAACAGAGTCGGAGTCGGGGAGAGGGGCGGAGTTATGCAGATACATGGAAATCCAAACTCATCTCAGTGTTGCTTTACTTGGCCGGGTCATTGGAATCAGAGAGAGTAGAGGAGACGTAGTCACTCACCAGTGAGCGAGTCTGAGAGTGTGTACAATTGCATTGTTTATTGTGCTTAAGGGTATGCATTAATAATTTAATTAATATTTAATATCTGTTTCCTAATTTAAAATGGAACCTTCTACTGTATTGGGAATGAAATGCTGGAATTGACACCGCTGTCCCCTTTATGTGGTATCTACTCTACACAGCCCCTGTTCAGAACGCCCCTTTTCAGCACCTGTTCCTTTAAATGATAATGAGCCGCTCTCTGTTCACCCTGACCCCGAGCGCACAGCAGTGAGGAGCGAGGAGCAGAAGCTCTGGTTTTTAGCCGTTTTTACTCAGTGCTCTTATTTCTCTGCGCTCGTTTTTGCAGCGTTTAACCTCGTCTTTGCGCTCTCATATAAACGCGGGTCCAGCGCTGTGATTGGACACACTCAGACGAGGGGGCGGGGCCATTCTAAAGTCTCTGCACTTGATTAAGACTGAGACCAACTGCTAAGAAGTGAAGCCACAGCAGAGGTAAAAGATGAATTAATGGCAAGACTGGTGTCTGACGATGAACCGCAGAATCAGGGGAAGAGAGAGAGGGCTTACCTCTACTGTAAACGATGCAGTTATTTTTGGAGTCCTCTGGGCTGACCCACGTCATTTCCCCGAGCCACTTCGGACCCCCACTCAACACCAACGGCATCTGAGGGACACACGGATCCACACTGTCAGAGTTTGTGTAACATCCAGCTGTTCGCAAAAAGCCGGGGCTGTGAAGTACACTACCCCAGGACACCGGACATGGTTCTGATGCTCACAAATGTTCTGGAGTGCGTGTGTGTGTGTTGTTAGTTTGCACTGCGCTGGGGGAGTTAGGACTGAGTCAGAGGAAATGCCTGACAATGATGGAGAAATATTTCAGCAAAAACATACTCTCACTCACTCTGCACCCTTCACCACTTCAGGACCTGGGGCCCAGTGTCTCTCTCTCTCTTTCACTCCTGTCTGTCTGTCTCACTCCCTCCTTCTCTACTCTAGCTCGTTCTCTTCCTCTTTCTGTCTATCACTCCCCCTTTCCTCTATCTCTTTCCCCACTCTGTCCATCTCTTCTCTACTCTTTCTCTTTCCCCATTCTCCATCTCTCACTCCCCCTTCTCTTTCACCCCTCTGTCTGTCTGTCTCTCACTCTCTTCTCTCTCTCACTCCCCCTTCTCTCCTTTCTCTGTCCCTCCCTCTCTTTTTTCTCCCTGTCTGTTTCTTTCAGTCCCCCTATCACTCGCTCTTTCTCTCTCTGTTTCTGTGAATGAGTGAAACTATGTCTCAGTGCTGTGTCTGTTTCTCTCTCTCTCTCTGTGTGTGTGTGTGTGGGTTAGGGTCGATCAGATCATCTCTGGGCTGACAGAGTGGGGGGGGGGGGGGGGGGGGGGGGGAGTAGCTCAAATTGTGAGCTGTGATCTTTGGACTCATTGTGGCTCAGTATCACCTCCACATCACTCAGCCCCTGAGACGCTCAGCGGGGGGCTTAAGAACCGCTGTCCCTTTCAGAAACCACAGAGAGAGAGAAAACCAGACTGAACACTGAACACTCTTCCTGCTGGCGCTCGTCCAGAGAGAGAGAAAGACCCTCACCAACGAAACTGGACACTCTTACTTCCACCGTTAACAGCAGGGAGTCCAGAATGGAGCATAGCACTGAACCCCCAAACACTCACCGGGCGCCAGGCGCTGCTCTGTGTGTGTGTGTGTGTGTTCACTGCCACAGATGGGTTAATGACACGTTACATTACGCTACACAGATGATCCACTGTCCACAACAGAACCCCACCTCCGCTGACCACATCCACAGCCCTCTGACCCTCCTTCCACTGGGAGAAACCAGCTCGACACTATGGGTCTGAAAGGACGTGGCGCTGAAGAGAAGAAACCTCTTCCTCCTCTCTTTCTTCCTCCTTTCTTCTCTTGTCCTCTCCTTTCTTTTCTTCTCTCTCTCTCCCGTGCCCCGGTGCCAGGCTGGTGATGGATGCCCAGGCAACGTGGCAGTGCCCATAGTGTTGGGGCCTGATAACTCTCTCTCTCTCCCTCCCTCCCTCCCCCCGTCCCTTTCTTCCTCTCGTCCATGTCTCACTTCTCATATGATCTCTCTTCCTCATGGTCTCATTTCTCTGCTCTGCTGCGGAGCCGGACGCTGCTTTAACCGCTTCCTTCCAGTAGAGAACATCCCATAATATTGTTCTGTTTTGTGGAAGCAGGTCTCTTCAGGACAAATTGTTTACGCCCTCAGAGCTGTTTTTTGTTATCAGCGTCTAATGATTAAAATAATGGATCTTGATTAACTGCATCATTCTGTGACACAGGAGGTGGTACCGCTGCCCCCCAGCTCCCGGGTCCAGTCTCGGCGCCCGCGATAAAGCCTTGGGTCACTGCCCGTGAGGAGTTTTCTCAGTGTTTGCCCACAACTGAGGGGTCAGCGCCACTGGGAGACCTAGAGCCGGTGCACGTTTAGTGCTTCTCCACTAAAAGAACTCGGGTTCTTGAATCAGTTCTGTTGCTGATTCTTGGAACATGTGGTGCCCTCCAGCGAACCGGAACGATAGGGACCAAGGATACATAGGAGCACATTCCTGTTTTATTTTCTTTTTTTGTTTGTTTATAGAACACTCTGTAAATAACACCATCCAGCTCCAATGTGCCATAACTCTTTCTTTGAGGCTCTGAGCTCTTTCTGAGTTGAATAGTCCCAAATTAGTTCCATGAACAGGAACGGCTCCAGTTCTTCATCGGTGGGAAAGCACTATCATAGTACCGCAGGTAAACCCGAGTGCCCCGTCCACTGGGAGACCACAGTTCTCTAGATGACAGGGTGAATGGTGAACTGCATCAGGTATGGGATCTTCCATAAAACTAGCCTAGTACTTAATAAACTTTTTACATAGTTAACAACAGCTGAATGTCTGATCATAATTACAGTTCTGATTTTAATACATTATACATAATACAAAATGTCACTCAAAATTAGAGCAATCGACATAAAAGATAACGTTTCAGGCCTGGTTCCTAACTATTGGGCGTGTGTCAGGGGGCACGGGCCTCTCAGCCTTCATTGTAGGGCACTCCCTGACCTCCTCAGTGTCTCTCAACTGCATCACAGCCGTAAGAGATCGCACAAGGCTGTGAAAACCATTCCAACCAAAGCCAAAGCCCACTCAGATCTCTCCACGTCCCTCGTTCTGACGCTGATCACAGGGTCCTCTGAGGGTAATGCGCAGAGGTGTGGACGAGGAACACAACTCATTTGGCATTTCTTCCTGCCGAAGTTCCTTTATTGTGTGTAACATTTGGATGGAAACCCTCTCTCTCTCTCTCTCTCTCTCTCTCTCTCTCTGTCTTTTTAGTTTATGAACTCTTCAGCACCTCCCTCTCCTCCTCTCTCCACTCCCTGAATCTTCCTGATGGAGCGAGTGTGGAAGTGACTGTGTGGGAATATGGGAGAGAGAGAATGAGAGAGAGGAGCTTGTCACAGTTCTCTCTCTCTCTCTCTCTCTCTCTCTCTCTCTGAATCCTCTTTCTCTTATCAGTTGTGCCCAGGCCTCCATCGGCCTCTCTCCACTCTGACAGGAGCAACAACAATAGCCCAGCGATACCACAGCGCTTCAGAGAGAAACCTGCCACGGGCACAGATTACCCATGACTCTCTCTCTCTCTCCCTCTCTCTTTTCCCCCTCTTTCTCTGTGAGACAAACACTATTTTCCCCTCAAACCTTCAACTTCCAATACTGGACACTGAAACACTGCCCCCCTTTTTTTGCCTTTTTTTTTACCTGTTCTCTCTCTCTCTCTTTCTTTCTCTCTTTTTTTTCTCTCTCTCTCTCTCTCTCTCACTATCTCTCTCTCTCTCTCACTATCTCTCGCTCTCTCTCTCTGTCTCTCTCTATCACTCTCTTTCTCTCTCTCTCTCTCACTATCTCTCTCTCGCTCTCTCTCACTATCTCTCTCTCTCTCTCTTTCTCTCTCTTTCTCTCTCTCTCTCTCACTCTCTCTCTCTCTCTCTCTCTCTCTCTCTCTCTCTCACTATCTCTCTCCCTCTCTCTCTCTCTCTCTCTCTCTCTCTCAGGACTATACACGACACCTGTTCTGTGATAACAACAATAAAAGCTGTGTGTTCAAGTGAGAGCTCAACACACTTGGAGGAGAACACTAACTGATGTTGATGATTCACTGAGCTGTAACAGGGAGAGCGTCTGTTGTTGCCACTCTGGGCTCAGCACTGCAGAAACTGCACTAGGTAACTGTGAAAGAGTGTAGGAACCCGTGTGGGCTTTATCTATTCCTGAATTGCTTTGCAAGGTTTCACCAGCGTTCCGTTTGTGACGAGGGAAATGACGAAGGGGAGGCGCTCGTATGTGTTTCCCCAAACTTCTGATTGTGTGACCCCTCGTTCCTGACCCCAACGGGAGCTGACGGAACAGACAGGAAGAACTTACTGCATCATTTCCTCCTGCGGTGGGGTCCAACTTCCCGGGAAACGGACCCCAGGTGGAGCCAGGAGAGAGTGGACGACGAGAACGGACACTTCTCTCTCCTCCGTCACTCACCACCTCCAGCTCTCCTGAAAACACACACAACAGGAGTTACAGGGTATGAACACACACACACACACACAGCTCCTGGAGTCAATTAGCAGATCCTGAGCAGAGAGAGAGTTCTCTCTATCCTGGATGACCTGCTTGTCTCTTTGATTAGGCTTTAGCCCTCAACGCTTTGACAAGCCTCAGATAAGGTGCATTAAGCCCCTCTCTCTCTCTCTCTCACACACACAGACACGCAGACACACACTCTTACTCCCCCTCACTATCCCTCTTCTCTCTGTTTTTCTATCTCCCCTGATTCTTACTTTTTTATTCCTATTTTCAATTAATGAATTAATTCATGTATTTATTTATTTTACATTTATATTTATTTATTTATTTTTAATGTATTTGATTAATTTCATTTCTACATTTATTAGCCTTTATTAATTTGTACTTTTTTTACAGTCTCTAACTGTATGCATTTATAGAACCGGAGCTTAAATCATTTAAAATCCCTGCCGGAAGGAGGCTGAGGCACAGATAAGAACCTCACAAACCTTCACAGGAAGGAGGACCTCTTGGGGGTCAAATGACCAGCGCTATGCGCTTCTAGTGCTAAACTGAAAAGATGATAACGATGGATGCCATATACTTCAACACCTCTGTACATTCACTTCATAATTCATAGGTACACCGTACGATAAACACTGAACTGATATCCCTGGTCTTTGTGGGCATCTTAAGGTCAATTTTCTTCATGTGCAGTATTTCATTAGTATCATTAGTATCAGGGCACGCACATTTTACACGCAGCTATTTTAAGGCATTTTGGCGGAAGACAGCTGCCTTAACCCCAGTGAATTAATTAGTTCTCGTGCATTCGAATGAGAGGAAACCTGAATTGAATAAAACATGCCACAAACTGCACAGCATTCACTCAAATTACTATTTAACTTCACCCAAGGCCCCAGGCTCCGTATTTAAAAAGACGAAGAGGTAACCGTAGGTCTGGAGCAGCACTGACTGTGGTGTGGGGATCAGTGGAGTGGTCCGCAGCGGGTGGAGACCGTGGGTTCAGTGAGGAATGATGATTGGGCCGTGTATCTAACACCTTCATCGGCCGCTGCTGTGGGAGGGCTTCTCATGGGTGGGCATTGTTTTTATTTATTTATGTTTTTCGTAGAAAAAAAACCCAGGTAAATAACAGCTGCGTTAATTTACATAATTTAAGATTAATTTAGAGCAAAATATCAACAGCTCCAGAGCTGTAAGGGTTAACAAGACGCTCTGCCACTTCCTCTGAATATCTGTGGCCGTCCAGTGAGTCCCAGAGAAGTGGAGTTGCTGTGAAAGTGTGTGATTAACGTGAAGCAGAGTCTGTGCTGCAGTTCTGATAAACACACTCTCAATAAACACCACCTCTCTGGAGAGAGAGAGAGAGAGAGGGAGAGAGAGAGAGGGAGGGGGAGAGGGAGGGAGGGAGGGAGAGAGAGAGAGAGAGAGAAACAGGGAGAGAGAGGGAGGGAGGGAGAGAGAGAGAAACAGAGGGAGAGAGAGAGAGAGGGGGTGGGGGCTGCTATCAAACCTCAGGCACTTTTCCTTTTCTCCTTGTCCTTTCAGCCACTCTCTCGTCTTTCTCTCCCTTCTGCACTGCTCTCCTCTCACTTCTTCTTTCCACCTTTTTTGCTCTTACATTTCTTTCTTTCACTGTATTGTTTCTCCCCTCTCTCTCTCTCCCCCCATTTTAAACTTTCTTTTCACACGTCCATACTCTTCTTTCTCTTTCAACTCTTCATTGTTTTTCTGATTGCTTTTTTCTGACTCCCATTGTTCTGTTTTTCTTTCTCTTCCTCCCATCATACTTCTCTCTCACTTCTGTTTTTCTGTCTTTTCTTCCCCCCCCCCTCTCTCTCTCTCTCTCTCTCACCCCTTTCCCTCCATCAATCTCTCTCTCAGTTCTGTCTTTTTACTTTTTCTTTTTTTTTATCCTCTCATGCCCCTACACACTTTCTGTCTTCAACCCTCTGGCCCACAATTCCTCTCTCTCTCTCTCTCTCTCTCTCAGTGGTCTAATCTGTGAAGGACTTAAAGGCTCTTATCTCCAGGCTCTCCTGCTTCATTTCATGCTTGATTTACTTTAATTTGTCTGATAGGGCGCGAGGATTTGGAGCCGGCCCATCTCCGGCTCGGACGAGTGGAAGGAGGAAAAAAACACTCTGATATTTCTCTGCCACATTGTCGTAGGTTTTTGACTTCTCTCTCTCTCTCTCTCTCTCTCTCTCTCTCTGTGATTTCCTGGAGTGTTAGGAAGGAGAGGGAAAGAGAGAGAGAGAGAGGGAGTGGTGTGACAGGCTGTTTGAGCGTGTTTGGAGTCAAGCAGCCGGAGAAGAAAAGGATTGTAGGAGTGTGGAGTGATAGAGTGATGCACTCGTCCAGTAACTCGCTCGGCTCCAATTCAGCACCCACAGCCTTTCACTGAGTTCACATCGCTCACAATCACTCAGAAATCACTTCAAATCACAGACAACTCGCCTAACGGCAGAGCCACGCTGCCCCAGAGTCGCTCAAACCACATTCAAAATCCGTCTGAATCTCTGAGGCACTCGATGTCAAGAACCGCCAGAAACACCCGGGGAATCCAACGACTTAAAATCATTAATAACATCACTAAGAAATCACTTACAAACACTTTAAAATCACCAAAGACTAACACAGACAACACTTTACAAACATCTCCAAAACATCAACATCTCTCAAAATCACAGAGTAAAACACTTAAATGCTTTAAACAACTGTAAAATCACCCAAAAACTTACTCAGTCACCACTTAAAATAATTTAAAATCAATGGACATCCCACAAACCTCCAAAAAAACAATTAAAAATCTATATAAAATCACTTAAAAATGCCTCAAAAACAAAAAAACTTGCTACATCTCCACAATTTCCTAGAACTCCAGCAGCTGCTGCTGTGTCTGATCCACTCTACACCAGCACAACACACACTCACACACCACCACCACGTCAGTGTCACTGCAGCACTGAGAATGACCCACCACCACATCACACCTGCTCTGTGGGGGTCCTGACCGCTGAGTAACAGGGGGAGAGGGGGCTAATAAAGTATGCAGAGCAACAGATTATAGGACTACAGGACTACGCTGGTGAAGGCTGGAAGTACAGAGGGATGCTTTAAAATGCTTCTCTGCTCAAAAATGAAACAACAGGATGAATTCAGGGAGTTGGGCTGTGTTAAGCAGTGGTGTGTGTGTGTGTGTGTGTGTGAGTGGCTGATAAACAGAATGATGATCCAGCAGCACGTCTTCATCCGCGGCGTTGCGCTGTAATTAACGGCGGCGTGTTTGTTGGAGGGATGATTAATTTGACCGGGAACGGGGCCTAATTGAATACCGCAACAAGACGCACAATCAGAGAGAAACACACGCCTTTGTTTCCCGTAGATTAGCCCTTTATCAACGTCATTATTATTATTATTATTATTATTATTAGGTGGTGTTTTAATTCTGCTGACAGCCCCCTCCTCCCCCTGTGAGGTGAATGGAGGATGGATGTGTGGATATATATCACACAATGAATTATCCCCTCAGTGTGTGTGTGTGTGTGTGTGTGAGATCATATATAGTGCAGTTACACACTCTTGCTATTGCAACAGATTGATCCCAAATGACCCCATATACAGTCCATCACTGAGCCAGAAGATTAAAACCAGCACCAGATGAAGTAACACTGATGATCTGGTTACAGCGCCCCCTGTTGAGTGTGTGTGTGTGTGTTGGGGTGGGGGGTATATGAGGCAGTGAGGTAAGGGTCAGTTCCTGTAGTTGAGGTGTAGCAGGAGGAATGGTCAGTGGAAGGATCTGAGGGCCACACTGTGGTGGTTATAATGTTTTGGTCTGATATGACTGATCCCACAGAACACACTGCTGATAGAGTCAGTGCTGCTCTGAGAGAGAGGGGTCAGTGCAGACCGCTGTGTAGGGGCTGAGTGACCACACTGACCCCCTCACTCCCCTCAGCACCAGAGAGACTCGGACCCCAGGACCCTGTCTCCGCTCACTGCTCGCTCTCCCTCTGACCCTCTGGTCTGTACTGACTACTGCACACCAGGAACTCCCCACAGACCTGAGATCTGGAGACGGTCCAGCCAAAACATTATAACCGCCACGGTGTGGCCATTTCTCCTGATTCACTCATCAACTACAGGAGCTGACCCTTCACTCACCGCCTGATACACCCCCCACCCCTGTCCTCAACAGGGGGCGCTGTAACCAGATCCTCAGTGGTGTTCACTTCACCTGGCAGTGGTTTTAATCTTGTAGCTGGTGTACCTCTAAAAAACTATTATATTAACCCAGTTGCAGCTGCACATGAGCCTACATTCCCCATGCCCCCCACCCACCCCCCTCAGCCCTGGTCTGTGGTGAACTGTCCACCTGACCTCACTGATGTATATGCGGAGTGCCACCAGATCCTCACAGCAGTGTTCCACTATGTAAACTAAAGCTTTCGCAGAAGAATAGAGGCTGTTATTGCTGCAGAGGGTTCATTATACTGTATTTTATCTCTGTGTACAAACGTCAGCTCTCTCTTTCTCTCTCTCTCTCTCTTTCACACACACACACTCTTCGCCTGTGGCGTAATTAGGGCTGAGGGCTCATGCGTTTCAGAAGAGCGAGACCAAAATCTTTTTTTTCTGATCAGATAAGAGAGTGAGCGAGGCTCATTATTGTCCCAATGACTCTCTATCTCCACTAATCATGTTTCACTGGAAGAGATAGAGAGAGAGAGAGAGAGGGAGAGAGAGAGAGATGTAGAACGAGAGGGCTCAGTGTATCTCCACACCAGACAATGAAGACAAATAGCCGTGATGAGATATAAGACAGATAAGAGATGTATATATTAATGAGCCGCTAATCAAGTCAGAATCACGCTGTTGTGTTGTAATAAAAAGCTGTGTACAAATAATAACAGAAAGACGTCTGCTGCAGGTCCCAGAATATTGGGACCAGAGAGGCTATAAAAGTCAGAAGACCCTGGGAGTTCCTTCCCAGCTGGAACCAAAGAGGAGCCGATTCTTCGGTGTGAATCCTTAACGGCATCCGTGGGTGAATCGAGATAATGAAGCTCCAGAAAGAGCTCAAATAAAGCCTTATGGTGCATTATGGATGGGTTGATTTACAGCGTGTTATATTTTCTTTGATGGTGGTGCTGGAAAATGGCACGTGTCTTCTGTGGTCAGCGCAACTGTGAGTGCATGTGAAGGTCAAGGAGCGACAACATGGCGACGGAACATGCTGCTTATTCACTGAATCGAACAAGAAATCAACAATCAAACGCATCGTGTGACCAGAGGGAGTTATTAATGATGACTTACCAGGTCCGTCCCATTCGTCCGAGTCTCGGGGGCTGGACTGGACCCTCTCTTCTGCCCCTTCTCTCTCCTCCTGCCCTCCACACTCATCGCCTGTTCAACACAGAGGGCACAGCTGACACATCCATCATAAAGACACTTTAGGCAGCCATTCTGTGCACTGTCCAATTTCAGCACAATTTCAGAGTCATTCTGAATAATTAAAGGAGCACATCCCCCCCTCGTCTCCACAGTGGAACGCCTGTGACCTGAGTTGGTCCAAACCACTCATGTGCACACGATCAGGAGGACTTTGTGACCTAGAACAGTCTAGAACGACAGGAATTGGTAGAGAAATGAAGAGAGAGAGGGGGGGGGACTGTGGGAAAGACAAATGAACAGAAAAAGAGAAAAAGACTGGAGAGTGAGTAATAAAAGAGAAGGAGAGAGAAATAGAAAAGTGGGAAAGAAAGACTAGAAAGAAGGGGAAGAAAAGGGTAAACGAGTAGTAAGTGGAAAGACAGGGAGTTAGAGGAAGAAAGAAAAGTAAGGAAAGGAAATGTGAGAAATGAGAGAGAAAATAGAGGTGAGTGGGAGAGAGAAGAGAAAGAAAAACAATCAGAGAGCAAAGGAAGAGACAGAAAGAAAACACAGGAGAGAGAAGAGAGAAAAGAAGCCAAGTTCTGAAAGAAAGAGCAGTCTCAGTGTAGTCTCAGTCTCCTCCGTGTTTTGGTTATGCTCGGTGACGTTTATGGGGAATGTTTAATTTCAGAGCTGGAGAAGAAGTGAAGCTACAGATGATTCCTTAATTAAGCGGTGATTAGGAATTTTTTGCCTGTGGCTCGGTCCCCGCAGCCTCGCTTAATTTTACACACAACCTACACCCAAGTCTCGGCCGGGTCTACAGCAGCGCCTCGGCCGGGGCTACACCAGGGTCTCGGCCGGGTCTACAGCAGCGTCTCGGCCGGGTCTACAGCAGCGTCTCGGCCGGGTCTACACCAGGGTCTCGGCCGGGTCTACAGCAGCGTCTCGGCCGGGGCTACACCAGGGTCTCGGCCGGGTCTACAGCAGCGTCTCGGCCGGGGCTACAGCAAGGTCTCGGCCGGGTCTACAGCAGCATCTCGGCCGGGTCTACAGCAGCGTCTCGGCCGGGGCTACACCAGGGTCTCGGCCGGGGCTACACCAGGGTCTCGGCCGGGTCTACAGCAGCGTCTAGGCCGGGGCTACACCAGGGTCTCGGCCGGGTCTACAGCAGCGTCTCGGCCGGGTCTACAGCAGCGTCTCGGCCGGGACTACACCAGGGTCTCGGCCGGGTCTACAGCAGCGTCTCGGCCGGGGCTACACCAGGGTCTCGGCCGGGTCTACAGCAGCGTCTTGGCCGGGGCTACACCACGGTCTCGGATGGGTCTACAGCAGTGTCTCTGCTGGGTCTACACCAGTGTCTGGAGCAAGGCACCTAACCCCCCATTTTCTCTGGTTCTTCATTATTATTTAATATTCCCTCCTAGTACAAGCCGGTGCTAGGTAACTTTGGCCTCTGTTGGCCGATGTGACAGATCTGGGCAGTTTGCATTCTCCTCTGATGCTCCAAACCCTTTAGCGGGAGTTTGAAAAGTCCTGGGGGAAGCATGCGCTCACCTCCACTGTGTGATAATTAATCAAAAACTGTGGATGAGCAAATTTTATTTTAAAAAATTCATTTCAAAAAATTCTTTTTTTGCCTAGAGGGGCATGTAGAGCAGTGCAGCTCTGGAGAGATGGAGCTCTGTCCATTAGTTCGGAGTAGTGTCTGACATCCAGAAGTAATCACTCAACACCAGTACCTCACTCTACAGACGTTCACGTGGCTGAATTCTACCAAAACCTCACAGAAATGTTCCAATATCTTCTGTAAAGTCTTCCCTGAAGAACAGAGGCTCCTGATTAGTGTCCTCCACCTGTGCGACCGGAGTGGTGGTCATTGACAGAAGCGACGGGGGCAGCCGAGGGGTCGGTACGAGGTCCGGTGTTTTGTTTCTGGACCCAGTCTGTTGTTCTTGAACCTCTCTGCGGCAGCTGGAGCGAAGTCCCGCGTCGGAGAAGGGCTCCGTGTTCCTGCCGGCGTTTCCATTACAAGGTGCGGAATGCAATTCCGATCGAATCAAAGAGAGGGAGCTAGGATGATGAATATTCACGAGAGCCTCGGAGAGTTTACTTCAAAAACAAGGCCGGCCCGGAGCGAGGGGCAGGAACGAGAGGAGAAGAAAGAGGGAGAGAGCGGCAAAATAAATTCCAATCTGCGGCGAGTGCGTGGAGGAGCTGTGTTCCTTTTCTGGAAGAACAAAAGAGAGCCGTTCCGCCAAATTTGAGACAAAAAAAAAAGCGGAAGATTGCTCTTTTGAAGATTTCTGGCTCGGAGGCAGAGCAGGTAGAGTATTTACTCCTCTGTTATTTCCACTCCTCCCAAACTTTTGGAGGCGCTGAAGGTGAGGGAGAGGAGGGGGAGGCATTTCAAAGAGGAGATTCATCACATTCACTGAAGAAAGGCCCGGCGTTTAGACGAGCGCGTGGACAGCCGTGGGGTCTGATGACCCCCAGTGTGGCCAGGAGAAACCAAGTATAATTGAATTTCAGTTCAAAGAGCCCAGGCTTTCAGCTGAGGTCTCGGGCCGCACCCCCGGGGGGACCCTGTTATTGTTTGCTGCCACTATAACCCTGTTAGTAATATATAGGATGCTGCTTTTTTTCAAGACGGCACGCTTTTTGAATCTTCTCCATTTCGTATTTAAATTGAATTTTGCCCACACACACACACACAAATATAAAGACATGTTCCTTCCAGCAAAACAGGATGAGAGCTTCAGAAACCTTCCTCTGTCCAAAAGTTTGCAGACAGACTCCCTTTATTACACTACAGATTAGCACTGATCTGAAGCAGCTGCACATGAGCCAGAGGACACCATGCACTGGGCTGTGGAGCAGTGGAACCGTGCCTCTGACTCGCCAAATCAGACCTGTTCACAGCGGTGGTGAAGGGAACCAGACGACTCCACAGAGTCGGACGCTTGGTTCCTATCACCACCGCTGTCCACATGGTCCTCTACGACTCTTCAGCCCACACACACTGGGTACTGGGTACTGGGTGGAGTCGTCCAGGGCGGGGGGTTCCCTCACCTTTCCTCGAAGGGTCTTCGTCTTTGACGGAGAGGTTGTCAGGGTCTGAAGAGGAGGGCCCGTGTGTGTCCTCCACACACACTTCAGCCTCCGTCAGGATCTCGCTCTCATTGTCCTCACACACTCCGTCCTCGCACTCCAGCTGCCCACCCCCAGACACCCCTGAAACACAGAAGCTCCTGATTATTAACAGTGTTGAGGGTAGCGTTCGGAGTAGGTTTATTGGGGAATACTTCACTCGTTCGTCTTCTGTAATGTTCTGGAGCTCCCGGAAGACACCCACACAGACACAGGGAGAACACACCGCACTCCAACCTGCGGCTCGTCTTTCAGTTTAATCGCATCATAGTGTTCATGGTGGGGGGTGGTTCTCCCTGTGTCTGTGTGGGTGTCTTCCGGGAGCTCCGGTTTCCTCCCACAGTCCAAACACACACACACATTTGTAGGTGGACTGACAAAAGTGTCCACAGGTGTGAGTGTGTGAGTGAATGGGTGAGTGTGTGATGCCCTCTGGACTCGTCGCCACCCTGAACAGCATTAAAGGATACAGAACATGAATGAATGAGTGAACTGAGGGTGAAGTACTGAAAAATACCTTTAAAAAACAAAGAATAGGAGAAACACAGCCTTACACACACTCACTCATCCATAGTGTACTGATAGATGTAATATATATATATTAATTGTGTACATTTATATTTGTAATATTTTAATAATGTATAATATATTTTTTTGCAGTGTAATGGTCTGTAATATGTATTAACAGTGGATTTGTGTGTATAGGTTATAACATATGTATTAATAATTTAATTGGGCTTAATATATGTGTTATTAATTATTATTAATGTGTTATATATATTAAAAATGTTTATAATAGTTTAATAATGAGGTCATATCTGATATTTCATATTAGACAGAGCTGCCTGATTTTCCTTCTTTTAAAACTATTATTATTATTATTATTATTATTATTATTATTGTTAATATTAATATTAATGTAGCTTTTTATTCCACAAGTGCAGTAAAGTGAGAGTGAGTACAGCACAGAAGTAAAACATGGAGTGATCCAACAGCCTAAGGTTACGTCTGTGTGCAGATCACACACACACACACACACACGTGTGGCATTGAAGAGAGGGAGAACAGAACACACTCCTCATTAATTTGCCTTATCAGCGGCACAGTGTTGATTTTTCATTTGAGCTCGCGCCTGTGGGTCCGACGCCGCCGCAGTCACACACTTCATTTCTCTGTGTTTGATTAATTCTTCCTCCTGGATGAAAAATAATAAATAATAAGGTGGAGCTGCTCCTGTCCCTCGCAGCTCTGCGCTCACTTTCTTATTTGCATATTAATGTTTTTTCTTTCCCAGTCCGCCGCGGAGCTACAGTGAGGAGTTACCGAACCTGGACCGAAGCTTCCGGCCCACGCTCCTCCCAGGTCAGCAGCTCGAACACACACACACACCACCCCTCTGTCCCACCGCCAGACACGGGTCACTGGTCACCCAGCGTCAGTCCCAAACCCACGCTCTCACACTGTCCTCACAAACTCCCCGGGGCTTCTTTTCTGAGTCTATTTCCTTTTCTCAGGGCGGGGTCCTATCTATACACACTACACGCGTCCTTTCAGACCCACGGTGTTGATGTGTTCTCACTGTGGAAGCACGGACACTGTGTTCAGAGTGAGAGCGAGCTCTCTCCCGCGCTCTGGAGCAGCTGCACATGAGCCTGAGGTCACCAAGCCCAGTGTCTGCTGTCTGCTACAGGGGAGTAAAGCAGCGGACCCCTGGGTCTGGGCTGTGGAGCAGTGGAACTGTGTTCCCTGGAGTGGCTCTTTCCTTTGGGACGAGCTGGAACATCACCATCTGAACTCACTAGTGTTCATGTGACTGTCAGAAGGAGAAGAAGAAGGAAGAGAAAATGAAGAAGGAAATGATGAAGAAAAGGAGAAGGAGAAATGCTCCATAGGTGGCCAACACAGTCTCTAACACTCGCTGTGTGTGTGTGTGTGTGTGTGGGAAGAGGGGAGCTGCTAATTTCATGCTTGGATTTTCAGTGTGTGTCTGTGGGAGGGGAGTGTGTTTGGGGCGATAGTTTTATCAGCTCCACACACACACAAACACACTGCCGTGCCCCACCCCACACACACTAATTACACCTGCGCTAATTCAGACTGACACACACACACACACACACACTCATCCTTTTCTCCTCAGTTTTATCCCCCTCCTTTCCTTTCTGTTCTCCTCTCTTCTCCCACTCACTCTGATCTACTTCTCCTTTCTCCTCTCCTCCTTGTTCTCTCTTCTCTTCCTTCACTTCTTCTCCTTTCCTCTCTTCTTTCTGTTCTTCTTGTTTCTCGTCTCTCTCTCTCTCTCTCTCTTTCACGTCCCCTCTCTTCCTCCAACTGAACTCTGGGAAACTCCGGGGTGGGGGGGGTGCGCTCATGTGCAGCTGCTCCTCAGTGTCCAGGTTCTATACAGACTATTCCCCATGACAACAAGGGTGAGGCCATCTTTATTTACTTTGCGTAACAACTTCCTGTGACACAGTGGATCCCTAAACATTGATTACACCCACAGTGATGATAAACACACACACTCACACACACTTCTAGAGTCTGAACTCAATGACTATTAAAGTTGACAGGGTGCTGCAGTGACGTGAAGAAGGAGTAAATGTCTCTATTTCAGATGGAGAGAAACCCCAGGAGAGGGAGGAGTAGGAAAAGGTCCACCACTGTTTTTATCGCTGGACGTACCGCAAAATCAATACGCTTTATTTACTAGCTTCGTATTAAATGTTCATTTCCACCTTAACAATCCAAGCATCGTGTTTCTTGCTGTGTCTGACTCTGACCAAACCACCGTGGCACTCAGTCACAGTAAATCAGTCGCAGCGCTCAAATAAACACCCGCTGTTGGCGCTTCTAGGGTTAATTTCCCTTTTCTGTTTTCCCACTTCCACCTTAAATGTCATTATAGGAAACAGACGTCAATTTTCGTATTCAATTATTAATACTGACATTTCTCACCATCCTTCAGTTGAATTTTGT
Organism: Hoplias malabaricus; assembly: GCF_029633855.1. Lineage (NCBI taxonomy): Eukaryota > Metazoa > Chordata > Actinopteri > Characiformes > Erythrinidae > Hoplias > Hoplias malabaricus. The sequence goes on from NC_089805.1 coordinate 44,821,408, forward strand.
GCTCCACCTTAAAAAAGGGAACTGCGAGTCTGAAGTTTGCTTCTGAGAAAGTGTTTTTGTTTAAACCACTGACTCTACACCTTTAAAGGGATCGTCTGCGGTTGTAGGGAACTCCAGTTCTCTCTGGTTTGCTTTGATCAGAAGCTCCACATCTTTTTGAGCTCCACATCTGAGTGTTTGAGAAAGTAAAAGGCGGCTGAAGTGTAACTTCTGTAGAGAGTCTCCTGGGTTTAGAGACATTTCCACCTTAAGTGATCTGTAACAGCAGAAATAAGTCAATATCCCCCACCTATGAAGCAGGAATAGAGCAACATCCTCATCTCGGCTCAGGCTTTTCAACGTTTGAAGTCCTTCAGTTAATCCACACACACATCACACTATACCCAGCTACAGGAGACTAATACAACTGTGGAAGAAACACGCTGATGTGAATACAAGCCCAGCGTCTGGACTGGGTGTGTGTGAGAGAGAGAGAGAGAGAGAGAGTTGTGCCCAGAATTCCTTCCTCTGCGCATCAGCATCTCATCAAACAGACAGCTGGACACTGGCTCAAGATGAAGGCACCTCACACTCCACCAGCTCCACCTCAGACTCCAGTACAGAGTCAGTTGGACTCTACCCCAGAGAGAGAGGGAGAGAGAGAGAGCTTTCAGGATGATATTAGTGAAGCCCTCACTGAAGCCCACTCTCAGATCCAGCCTCAAACACTTCCAGCCCCCTCAGGAATGCTGGAGTCCTGTTTACAGCCGAGACCGCCACAACCCCTTAATCTGACCCGACCACACACTCACCCAGTCACTCAGACACTCACCCAGTCACTCACACACTCACCCAGTCACTCCCACACTCACCCAGTCACTCACACCTTTGGAGAGTTTCACACACTCACCCAGTCACTCATCCAGTCACTCACACACTCATCCAGTCACTCACACACTCACCCAGTCACTCACACCTGTGGACAGTTTCACACACTCACCCAGTCACTCACACACTCACCCAGTCACTCCCACACTCACCCAGTCACTCACACACTCACCCAGTCACTCACACCTGTGGACAGTTTCACACACTCACCCAGTCACTCACACATTCAGCCAGTCACTCACACACTCACCCAGTCACTCACACCTGTGGACAGTTTCACTCAGTCACTCACACACTCACCCAGTCACTCACACCTGTGGACAGTTTCACACACTCACCCAGTCACTCACACACTCACCCAGTCACTCACACACTCACCCAGTCACTCACCTGTGGACAGTTTCACTCACTCAGTCACTCACACACTCACCCAGTCACTCACACCTGTGGACAGTTTCACACACTCACCCAGTCACTCCCACACTCACCCAGTCACTCCCACACTCAGCCAGTCACACACACACTTACTGGGAACTGTCTCGTCCTGCAGATATTTGAATGACGTCTGGATGCAGAAGGGTCTCCACTGAGACAGACGTCCCCCCAGAGACCCTCCTCCGGTCCCAGGAGGACTATAGTTTTAAAGCCATGTCCCCGGAGACACATTTAGACAGAGGTTTGTTTCATTGCTGTAATTCTGAAACAAAACGCTGTAAAGAAATGGAGTCATATTCCGCTCAGGCTCTTTTTCCAGCTCAGTTCTGACTCCGAGATCGAGGAGAAAGTTTAAGAATGAACACATGGAACCATCCCGACACTGTCTCCTCTTCTGTTCCTCCTCCATGAGTGTGTACAGGCTGCACCCCCCAACACCCCACCCCCCGTCAGCGATCGGTGTGTTTTCAGTAATCCCCCCTCGCTGTCTCCCCTCAGCTGCCTTTGTCTCTCTGTATCTTTAAATGAGATTAGGGGGAGTGATTACACAGCGCTGAGACATGAATGGGGTTCAGATCTCCCAGCACAATGAGGCTTTCTCTCATAGCGCTCGCCTGAAAGAGGGGCAGAACGGCGGCGGAGAGACCGCAGAACAATGCCTCGTGGGCTGCTCCTCCACGGGAGACGGCAGCGGGGTCAGATCAGGGGTTTACACTCCCTCAGCGTAAAACAAACCAAACTTAGGTCATGTTTAGAGACCAACAGACAACTCCAAACCTCTGCACACACACTCAGGGGCACTGCAGCTATGAGGCAGGTCAGAAAACTCTGCGCATCTCTGTCCTTAATGACTGCGTGCAGCCGGGCTGGTAATGTACCGACTGGGGTCATTCATCCATTCATCTATCCATGCATTCATTCATTCATCCATCCTTTCATTTGTGTGTTCATTCATTTATCCATTATCCATTGTGTTCTGTAAGTTCATTTCAATGTTAAACTTCATTCATTCCTCCATCAATTAACAAATTAACTAATTGGATCACTCATTCATATGTTGTCTGTAACCCTTATCCAGTTCAAGACGGTGGAGGTTCCAGATCCTACCCAGAATCACTGGGCGCAAGGCAAGACACACCCTGGAGGGGGCGCCCATGCAGACACAGGGAGAACACACCACACTCCTCACAGTCACTCGGAGGAAACCCACGCAGACACAGGGAGAACACACCACACTCCTCACAGACAGTCACCCAGAGCGGGACTCCAGACCCTGAACCCTGGAGCTGTGACTGAGACTACCTGCCGCACCACCATGCCGCCCTGCGTTCTGAACAGGGCTGTTTAGACATTCGTTCATTCATTCATCCATTCATTCACTTTTCTATCCTTTCAGTGGTAAACTGTTCATTCATTCATTACATCTGGAACACACACACACACAAACACCAAGCTGTTTCTATATTTTATCTGCAAACTCAACATCATGACAATCAGCTGCAGTTGGTTCAAAATGAAAAACCTAAAGTAATCAGATTTATGTCTGTGACCTGCTTTGGTCCAAACCCCACAGCAGTGTTCTCCCCCTGTGTAAACAGCCCCTGTTCAGAACGCCCGCTTTCAGCACCTGTTCCTTTAAATGATAATGAGCCGCTCTCTGTTCACCCCGACCCCGAGCGCACAGCAGTGAGGAGCGAGGAGCAGAAGCTCTGGTTTTTAGCTGTTTTCACTCTGTTCTCTTTCTTCTCTGTTTTTACTCATTGCTCATTTCTCCGCGCTCGTTGTGTCTGTTTTGTTGTATTTAACCTCTTCTTTGCGCTCTCACATAAACATGGGTCCAGCACTGTGATTGGACAGACTCAGGCGAGGGGGCGGGGCCATTCTAAAGTCTCTTCACTTGACGTCAGAAGCGGAGAAGAATCAGAACGGCTCGTTTCATCTCCTGTTTTTGACTTAAGCAGCGCACGGGAAACTGACTGGGTGGGTCTTGTTTCACAGTGTGTGGGTTGGTGGGCTCCAGATTCACACATTAATGCATATATGCACTAAACATGGGACTTCTTTTTTCACACTATGTCCTCTTTTAGGCTCTGTTCCCGGTGCTCTCTCTCTCTCTAACGTAATTAAACACTTCAGCTCTCCTCTGGCTGTGGTATCAACAGCTCTGCAGACTCAGCCCCAGAAGCACTTCGTATTAAACTTTATTTTTTTAAAGAGCAGTTTTGCGAAAGATGTTTTGCTGAAACTTGAGTTATCACCTATTCCGGCACGGAGTTGTGCCATTAGCCATTTCCCACTAGACACTCCGACGTCTGCGGAAGCATCAGGCCACTTCTCCTCTGTTTTTGTTTCTTGGCTGAAACAGGGTTGAGGAGTAAGTTAAAGTGAGGCGCTCGCTCTGTAATCGCTCTGTAATCCCAGCACAGAGGACCTCCTCCGTGGCACCAGACGTCTTCTGTGATAGAGACAAACTCCAAGCCCCTCCCATCCTCACCTCCCTGTCTCCTTCCTTACTCCTCATCAGTCCACAGGCACTAACTCCCTCACCCAGGCATTTGACGCTGGGAGCACAGGACCCTGGGAATGTAGGACTTTGGGAACATAGCACCGCATTAAATTAAGATCCTGGGAAATAAGGCCATGGGAACATAGGACCCTCTGAGCAAAGGACCCAGGGAACATATAGGAGCTGGGTACTTAGGAGTCTAAGTACTTAGGATGCTGGGAACTTAGGACCTTGGGAACAGAGGATCCTCAGAATATTGGACACTGGGAACGTATCATCCTAAAAACATATGACCTTTGGAACATAAGACACTGGAAACATAGGATGCTGGGAGTTTAAGACTCTGCGAACTTACAGCCCTAGGAATACTGACCCCTGTGAAAATTAAACCCTATAGGATATAGGATCCTGGAAACATAGGACCTTGGGAATGTAGGACCATGCGGACTCAGGACTTTGGAAATGTAGGTGCCAGGGAACATAGGAATCTAGGACCAGAGGATCCTGAAAATATTGGACACTGGGAACATAGCATACTGAAAACATATGACCTTGGGAATGTAAGACTTCGGGAACATAGGACCCCATTAAATTAAGATCCTAGCAAATAAGGCCATAGGAACATAGGACCCTGTGAATTTAGGACAGTGGGAACATAGGACCCACTGAGCAAAGGACCCAGGGAACATATAGGAGCTGGGTACTTAGAAGTCTAAGTACTTAGGATGCTGGGAACTTAGGACCTTGGGAAAAGAGGATCCTCAGAATATTGGACACTGGGAATGTAGCATCCTGAAAACATGTCCTTGGGAATGTAAGACACTGGGACATTGGGATGCTTGTCACTGAAGAGCCAGGGAACATACAACCCTGGAAACTAAAGTCTCTGGAAGCATAGGATGCTGGGAATTTAGGACTCTGCGAATTTACAGCCCTAGGAATACTGACCCCTGTGAAAATTAAACCCTGGGCAATATAGGATCCTGGAAACATAGGACCTTGGGAATGTAGGACCATGCGGACTCAGGACTTTGGAAATGTAGGGGCCAGGGAACATAGGAGTCTAGGACCAGACGATCCTGAGCTGAGCTGTTCAGATCTATGGGGAAGGTAACAAATGCAGTGGATCCAAAGCAGAAATTCTGTGCAGAATCCGAACATCCACTGAACCTTCTGCTCTTCTGGAGGACAACAATAAACCCATCGGCGGATACGGCTGTAAAACCTGGAGGAGTATGAACCTCTCTCTCTCCCTGATACTGTTTTACTGAGCGGATTTCTGCAAACACTGATATAAATCCATACACCACTTTACTAAACTGCGTAGTGATGATTCATACTGGAATAAAAAAACATCCCAGAGAATTCCAGGGGAAGATCACACCTTTCACAGCGAGGAAAACACATGATGAACACCTCAAAGTCTGGAGAAAAACATTACTTCCCACTGCACTAACACACACACACACACACAGAGGAAATTTGCTCAACCGCTGCCAGAGGCTTTGAGGCATTTATCTATCTACAGAGGAAAGTAAATTCCATAATCCTCCACCTTCAATGGGCCCTATCGTACATTTAAGATACATAATCTCTTTAGGTGGGACCCAAATCAATTCCTCATCCATGAAGCCGTTCTCCAGCCGTGGATATTCAAACTTTCAAAACACACTTTAGAAACACACTCCAAAGTTTTGGGATTAGTCGAATGCATAATTCAGAAACCCTCTTGATGCTTTAAATATGGAAACTAAGCAATAAAAACATGTTCCATGTGTATTTTAAACACACACACACACACAACATAATTCTACCATTACAGACTGTAGTCCACTTGTTGCTCTGCACACTTTGTTAGCCCCCTTTCACCTCGTTCTTCAGCGCTAAGGACCCCCACAGAGCAGGTGTGATGTTGTGGTGGATCATTCTCAGCGCTGCAGTTAGGGTTAAAAACTCCAACCATCGCTGCTGTGTCTGATCCACTCTACACCAGCACAACACACACTAACACACCACCACCACGTCAGTGTCACTGCAGCGCTGAGAATGATCCACCACCACATCACACCTGCTCTGTGGGGGTCCTGAGCGCTGAGGAACAGGGGCGGGGGGGCTAATAAAGTATGCAGAGCAACAGGTGGATGACAGTCTGTAATTGTGGAGCTAGAAAGTGCTCCTGTGGGCAGTGGAGCTGAGAGAGTGGACAGTGTGTGGAGAAACAAAGAGGTCACTAGAGCTGAGGACCGCAGAGGACACCGTTTCACTCAACACCCTCCAGCCGACTTTTGGCATTGGGAATGGTGACCTTAGGCTCATGTGCAGCTGCTCCCATTTCACTCTTTTCTACAGAGACTTTGCGAACCTTCGGAAAGGCAGTTAATAAACCGCTGGGTGCAACAGAGACCCTAATGACGTGGGTCCGGTCTTTGTTTAGCTTTTTCAAAGACCCCGTTTACCGAATAAATGAAGGACAAACAGTTTGAAGACTCTTTGAAGCTTCCTGAATGATCACATTGTTGCCGTTTCTCTTCACAAGCACCGTCCACATCTCTGCCATCTGCCCCGCCATTGATCTACATCTCCATTGAGCCCTAAGAGCTCAATAAAGGTGAGAGGGATAAAGGTCTGCTGCTGGGCATCACTGATAGTGCATCTACCAAAAGGTGGGGCGTCGATGATTGTGGTGATCAAATAAACATCTTTCTTATCTTCCTGGGTGTTTGGTTTCATCTGTAGCCGTGTGGTATGGGTGGGAAACCTGGCCTAATGTTATTCTGTGATCTGAACTAATGTCTGCAACTCGTGGCTAAGTTTTCACTGGTGAGGAAATGGTTAAATTGGTACAATGGTCTGTTGTATCTAAGGAGACCCAGCTGATCTCCTCTACCATTGGTCGGGACTTCAGAAGCACAACTGAAGGCCTTATTTTTTTTGATATAAGAATAAACCATTGGCATTTTCCTCACAATGTCATCGCTCTCCAATCAAAACCATGTATCTCCATTTTCATTGGAACACGGCAGCTTTCCTTCAGCACTGTGTAAACATGAGTGATCAATGAACCAATAGAAATGCTCCAAAATGAAATAACATCCTTTTACATTCACTTCCACTGAAAGTTAAGGTTTTATCCTTCTCCTGTAAAGTTGTTATATTAGAGATACATGTTTTTCATTGGACAGTGACTCTAGAACCTTCTGTAGGTTCTAGATAGGTGACTGAGTGTGTACCAGAGCCATAGTGTATCCGTTAATTTTGTTACAAATGGAGAAAAACACAAAATAATTGCCTGCACACAGATTTGTCTTGAAAAATAACAATTTGTACTTAAAATAAAACGTGAAAATAAAAGTGCACTGATGATGGGAAGTCTCTGAAATGATCGCTCAGTTAGTCTTTGGATTTTGGGATTTTAAGTAATAAATAGAATTTAAAATAATACATAAATCATTTTTCTGTTTTCCATTTAAGTTATTTTAGTTAAAAACGGGACGCCAAAGCAGCAGCTCAATGTCAGGATCTTTACTGAAGGAGTCACTGTAAAACTCATACACAATACATGACGTGTGTGTTACAGGCATCAGATTAGACACATGGAAACGTTTTTACAAGATTCAGAGGTCTGTGTTTAAGCTAGAAATATAAAAAAATTGATAATTACTTTTTGTTGTTTATCTAAATAAACATAAATAATATTATAAATAAATATTGTATGTGCGGTGTCGAGGCCTGTCAGCACACCCAGGCCCACAGGAAGTGTTAATTAAAGTTATTATAATACTGTTCATATGTAATAACACAAATGTAATTAAATTAAGTTAATGGTTATTTATAGATATTAATTTACTCTAAATATTTATTTTTCTATTTTTAGGTAAATACATTTGTCCTGATCAGGTTTGTGGTCCGTCTGAAGCCTCCCTGGAGTAAGGATACACAAGAGGAACACACCCTGAATCAGACAACTCCATCACACACACGGCCCCTCTGATACTGTACTCCATCTAACAACGTGACGAATCTCCCCACCTCTGTCACACACTCACTCCACCTACCCGTGTGTGTTTGGACTGTCGGAGCACACGGAGGAAACCCACGCAGACACAGGGAGCTGTGTGTTACTTGCTGCTCCCCTCTGCCCTTCTCTTGAAAATACAGGTATAGTTATTTTACACGAGATTAAATGTTGATTTCCCGGACAGGGATCAAAATTAAAATTACAGCTTTAAAATCAATGTGAGGCTTCACTGAGCTGTAACAGGGAGAATTGGAGAACTCCAGTTTTCTGTCCATTAGATTTCCCTGGATCTTCAGAATAATGAGGTTGATTATTGGCCAAAAGCTTGTGCGGCGGGTGGGGGTCTTTGTGGAGGTTCTCATCATGAAGTCAGTGGACCGTCAGCAGTGTTAGCTTGTTAGCATGTAGCAAAAACTGAATATTTATTCCTTAAGATAATAACAGCAGTAAAAATAAAAAGCAGCTCACGTTTCAGTGCAGTGGGGTGTCACCACAACAATAAACAGAGCCAGTTTACTGTATTAACTAAACAAAACCTTCATAATAAGAGTCATTTTCAAAGACGGCCACAATGAACTCATTTTAACGATTTAATAAAAAATAATAAAATCATTAACGGTGGAAATATAGATATAAAACAATAATTAAATGACTGAAATATAAAGGTTAATGATCTAATTACTGGACGAGGGCCATTTAGATAAAAGTATAAGAATAAAATGAATTAAAATATAACTAATTAAAATGCTTAGAATTTGAAAGAAATCTGATGTAAGTTAAATACATTCAAATTAAAATAGAGAAAGATTATGAATAATATAAAATAATGAATGAACAGAGCAGAAGTGGTTAGCTTTAGTGCTGTGTAGGAGAACACTTCAGTGTGTTGTAATAATTAAATAAAAGACTTTTATTTTGTATAATGTCCAATTAAAAATGTGTGTCTTCAAAAACAGTCACTTTAAAGGAGAAGGAAAAAAACATAGCTTTCAGTGGAAGTCAATGTAAAAAGGTTTAATTCAGAATAATCTTTGAGCGTTTCTATTGGTCGATTCGCCGTGACAGCTGCTGTGTTCAAACGATGTCATAAACAAAAAACCCACAAACATGGAGATAGCTGTTTGTAATTGGACAGTGATGTCATATTTATATAAATATCTCATTTGTTTGTTTGTTTTAAAGTGAAGCGGTGGGTTCTTCAGGGGCGACGTGGTGTCTACTGGGTCCTGACTGTTCGCACAGTAAACAAGGAACGTTCATGGACGTCCAAAATCTTAATAAGTTAGTTAAGTGGTGACCAATCGATAACGTCAGTGGACGTCCAAAACGCGTTTTATACAAGTAATTTATTTCGGGACCAATTAATAACGTCAATGGACATCCAAAATACGTCTAATAGTCGTCTTTTCAATGTCTGTGTTTGGACGTCTTTTCATCTTTCATTTTCAACCTTAAGAGAACGTTGATTAGACGGCAGCCATTACGTTATTTCAACGTTGAATCAACGGCTAAATGTTTACTGGGCGGTTGTGGCTTGTTGAAAAGGCGGTAACCCCGAGTCCAAGCTCTTTCAGTTCCGTCAGTCCTGAGTGAGGCGTACGACGATCTTCTTCTCGTTCTGGATCATTCTGCTCACCCCTTGCTCGTTTACCACAGGACGTTTAACCCCGTTTATCCCATTCCGATGTATTTCTGTCGGAGAAATCCAGGTTAATCCCACACTGCGGTCCAGAGGAATCCTTAGTTTTTCCCCAAAACCAGCCCAAAGTGTGCTCTCTCTGAGTGGTTTGGTAAAAGAGAGAAAAACAGTTGGCTCTCTCCATCCCTCTACCCCTCTCTACCCCTCCATCCCACCATCCGAGCTGCTTTGTAGCCCGGCGAGCCCGCAGCACTTCACAGCTCATTAGTGCCGAACAGATGCCGGGGAAAGAAGTTGGCACACAATAACCCTCTTCATATCGCACTGATCTGAGGGAGATAGCACACGCCTCACACTGCTGACAGTTGGCAGATGAAGTTAATCAAAACGGATTAAAAAAAGAATAAAGGAGAGCCAACAAATGTGACATCCTTGATAGGGCCACAGTAATGAAATAAATTATCATACTCTGACAGAGGCTTTGGACACGTGACGTGAGTGACAGCACGCACCAAATAAATAAGCAATGATTCACAAAATAACGAGTGTTTGGAGCGTTTCGCTGCTGCTGTGGGGTTAAATCTGATTTGCCATGCGCCCCACGGTCCACGTACAGGGTCTGTGCCATTTAAAGGTGGTTCCCAGAAGCATGCGTCTAAGCCAAGACCCCTTTATTAATTACGTAACTCTGAGAAACACACCAGCAATAATTAAATCATGCGTTAATTTAATCTAAACTATTTCTGATACAGAACCATGGGAGCCTTGGTTCTGCAAAGCATTTTTCAGGGAGGGAAGCAATTACGTGGGTCCAAAAACATGTACCTGAGACTCATTAGGAGTCCTGTGTTCTCAAAAATGACACGCTATATGTTTCATGCAACATTTCATGTGACCTCCCTCATAAAGGACACAACGCTTCTCCTCATATATTTAAAGGCGTGTCACTTATTCAGTGTATGTTTACATTAATGTGTGGTTATCTAGAGCCCACCAACACACACACTGTGAAACAAGACCCACCCGGTCTGTTGTCTGTGTGCTGCCTGAGTCTGAAACATGGGATAAAACCAATTGATTCCGCTTCTGACGTCACGTGCAGAGACTTTAGAATGGCCCCGCCCCCTCGTCTGAGTCTGGCCAATCACAGCGCTGGACCTGTGTTTATGTGAGAGCGCAAAGACGAGGTTAAACGCGGCAAAACAGACACAACGAGAAATAAGAGAACAGAGTGAAAACAGCTAAAAACCAGAGCTTCTGCTCCTCGCTCCTCACTGCTGTGCGCTCGGGGTCGGGGTGAACAGAGAGAGGCTCATTATCATTTAAAGGAACAGGTGCTGAAAGCGGGCGTTCTGAACAGGGGAGAACACTGCTGTGGGGTTTGGACCAAAGCAGGTCACAGACGTTTCTTTAAGAAACAGAACTGAGCTCCACTGTGGAGAAGAGGAGAATATACAGCACCATACGGACCCCAGAAATGACCCGACTGTTCTACTAGGTCCTCATCCCCAAGGAACTAAGGGGTTCCTATGACACTTACTGAACTCAGCTGGACCTCACACTCAGCTGTGGAGTGTGTATGAACCACATGGTTCTGTGCTGCACCAAATGCTCTTTGTTTTGAACAGAAACGTTCGTTTTAGTTTGTAACGTTCGTGCAAATAGAAATTGTACTGTGACTGAATCAGTTTACATCAAAATTAACCAAAGAGAATGAATTAAATAAAATATAGAACTAAAGTAAAAAGGTAGACAGAATATATGTAAAACTAAATAAAACGCTCCCACTCACAGACCCCTCACAGTGTGAGTCTAGAAGAGAACCCCCCTGAGCTCAGGCCACTCACTGATCTCAGCTGAGCTGCTGCAAACCAAATGCACTATGTTCACATTCTATTTGTTGAATCTGAAATGAAATCACTGTGGCCTGCCATGGCACACAGACAGTTAATCACAAGCAGTGCACATCATGGGGATCAGGTGATGACCTGTTCACGACAGGCCCAACTGCAGTCATATTTCAGACATGGGCTCCAGCACTGAATGTCTGTGGCAGGTAGAAAAGAGTGTGTGTTTCTACACATTATGAGTCGGACAGTTCTGGGTGAATCCCCTTATTTTAACCCCCACCCCTTGTTTTTTTGAGTGTGCTCTTGCCCCTTGGAGCTGAGTTACAGAACGCAGTGGTTAAATCTCCCTCTATGAGACAGAACGACCATCCAAGACCCTGGTACTTCATCAGAACACAAATAAACAAGAGCAGCGCTTCATTCCCCAGTGACTAGCGCCGCTCTGTAGCTGCTCTACACCAGTCTGCAGTGATATCAGAGGAGCTGCTGGACTTTAGTTACATTTAGGGCCTCATTCTCCTTCAGAAGAGTTCCACAATCAGAGATCACCCCCCTCTCCTCACTCTTCTGTGACATGGAGCTCAGTAGCCTCAGGCGCTAGAAGGTAATTGCTTCCCCATTTAAGGTGGAACTGGAAGTTTACGGCTAACTCCGGGGACATCAGCTGTTCCTCGTGCTGTTTCCTGCTTGTTCTGAAGTAAAGGGCCATAATCCACTGAAAGTCCATGAAACTGAGATGATACACTGGTGATCATAGAGTTTAAAGGAGAAAACACTGACACCTGTGGGTCACTTTGGGCGCTGCGCAGAATCTCGCCATAGATTCACAAGAAATTCATAACCCTCCTTTTGAAGTGTCTCTCTGAAAATTGAAGGCACAGACGACTGTAACCTGCTGTCTGCTGTGTGCCAAAGCCTAGCATTGCCATTAGCGTTATTATGATGGACACATTTCACCAGTGAACTTGACTTTCAGTGACTTACAGCTGAGTCAGTTTACAGATCATTGGTGGGGGACAGTTCAGTAATCGGTGGATATTGGTGGGGACACGTCCCCTCCGTCCGTGGTAGTACTACGCCCTTGTTTAAAGGGCTCTAACACTTCACCCTAACCCTCTGTCCAAACAACTGAGCTGAGACCCCCACCCCAGGCAAAAGGGAGGGGTGAAATCAGATTCATCCTTGTTCGGACATTCACTCAGTCAGTGAGACAGTCGTGAGACGTAAGTGAGACAGACAGAGGTGTTCAGACAGACAGACACAACTGGCCAAAGCTAGGGGTCCAGTAGGTGGTCCGGTGTACAGTGAGAATGTGAAGCTTGTGTGAGGAGCATAAAACTCCAGGACATAACAGTGCCCTCAGAAACCCGACACAGCCAAGGGTTCTCCATTCTAGAACACTTCCATACACGGTTCTCAAAGAAGATCCTCCACACACAGGATGTACGACTTTTCATAGTTCTCCAAGATCCAGATGTGTGTTGTTTAACCCTTAGACGTGGGCAGAGGGGATTAGTCCCTGACACAGTTTAATCTGACGCCGGAGAAGAGGAGAAACTGTGAGAAACGTTCAGAAACGCTGAGATCTGAATGAGAACTGAGAGAAAGCACTCTTCTTTCCGTTCCTCAACTGACCTTTTTTTCTTTCGCTCAGAAATGCAATGAGGGTGGAACTTATCTGCAATGCAGCCAAGTGTATGCAGCACATACACACACACACACACACACACACAGATGGACCAGAAACGAAACTGGAACTGAATCAGTCTAAATTCTGATGAATTGATAAATAAACAAAAAATCTGGAATATAATGAAAATAAGTACCACATCAGACAAATAAAACGTAATAAAATAAACAGACGGAAAAACTATTCACTAATTTGATTACTGTATAATAACAATATTAATTTATTATTGTTTCAGTAAAAATATTGAATCAAAATTAAAGACAAATTAAAAAATAAATAGATTTAACGACATCAACCAAAACAGGAATTTAAAAATGAAAGAAAATAATGAGCATTAATTTAATTCTAAAATTTAAACAAAGAGTAAACACTGAAGCTCAGATAAAGCCGCTGCTCTTTGGAGGTGGTCAGAGATGAAGTGGTCCCAGGTCCAGTTCTCTGACCTTCAGCCCACAGCTGCCCCCACTGACGGCTTTCAACGAAATAAAACCTAAAGAATAGAAAGTTAACGATGTCGTTGTTGCTTTGAGCTGCTTTGACTCTGAACACGACCCCGAGCACAGACCCGAGAACAGACCCCGAGCACAGACCACGAGAACAGACCCCGAGCACAGACCCCGAGCACAGACCACGAGATCAGACCCCGAGCACAGACCCCGAGAACAAACCCGAGATCAGACCCCGAGAACAGACCCGAGATCAGACCACGAGAACAGACCCCCCGAGAACAGACCCCGAGAACAGACCCGAGATCAGACCACGAGAACAGACCCCGAGAACAGACCCAAGAACAGACCCGAGAACAGACCCCGAGCACAGACCCCGAGAACAGACCCAGAGAACAGACCCGAGATCAGACCCCGAGAACAGACCCGAGATCAGACCACGAGAACAGACCCCGAGAACAGACCCCGAGAACAGACCCGAGATCAGACCACGAGAACAGACCCCGAGAACAGACCCAAGAACAGACCCGAGCACAGACCCCGAGCACAGACCCCGAGAACAGACCCAGAGAACAGACCCCGAGAACAGACCCCGAGAACAGACCCGAGAACAGACCCAGAGAACAGACCCCGAGAACAGACCCGAGAACAGACCCAGAGAACAGACCCCGAGAACAGACCCGAGATCAGACCACGAGTACAGACCCCGAGAACAGACCCGAGAACAGACCCAGAAAACAGACCCAGAAAACAGACCCCGAGAACAGACCCGAGATCAGACCCCGAGAACAGACCCCGAGAACAGACCCGAGATCAGACCACGAGAACAGACCCCGAGCACAGACCCCGAGAACAGACCCCGAGAACAGACCCGAGAACAGACCCCGAGAACAGACCATGAGAACAGACCCCGAGCACAGACCACGAGAACAGACCCGAGAACAGACCCCCAGCACAGACCCGAGAACACTCCCAGAGCACAGACCCGAGCACAGACCCCGAGCACAGACCCGAGATCAGACCCCGAGCACAGACCCCGAGCACAGACCCCCAGCACAGACCCGAGAACAGACCCCGAGCACAGACCCGAGATCAGACCCCGACCACAGACCCCGAGCACAGACCCGAGCACAGACCCCGAGCACAGACCCCGAGCACAGACCCGAGCACAGACCCGAGCACAGACCCCGAGCACAGACCCCGAGCACAGACCCGAGATCAGACCCCGACCACAGACCCGAGAACACACCCCCAGCACAGACCCCGAGCACAGACCCCGAGCACAGACCCAAGAACAGACCCCGAGCACAGACCCCGAGCACAGACCCCGAGAACAGACCCCGAGCACAGACCCGAGAACAGACCCCGAGCACAGACCCGAGATCAGACCCCAGATCAGACCCCGACCACAGACCCGAGCACAGACCCCGAGCACAGACCCCGAGATCAGACCCCGAGCACAGACCCGAGAACAGATCCCGAGAACAGACCCGAGATCAGACCCCGAGAACAGACCCCGAGATCAGACCCCGAGCACAGGGCTCTGTTAAGACGAAGGAGCAGAGCTGTGACAGAGCCTCCCTCTCCACAGGGGCGTGAGTTCGGCAAAGCTAAGTCCAGCCTGTGCTGCTGGGTCTGGACCGAATCAATCACTCGGAATGTCACCGTGTTTCTCTCAACTCAGAGGACAATAAACCCCTGAAATCTGGACTCTATTCAAATCATTTCTCCAGTGGCGGCAAGAACAAAACCCGGCTGTAAACGCGCATCACTCGCTGCCTGCATTTTTAACTCCCAGCTTAAAAAAGAAAGCCCCTCGCTCGTCTCCAATCTGTGCAAATTTACTGTCTCTTTGGTGTGGGCTGTGTGTAGGGGGGGCTTTGATAAGAGCCAACAACAGCTGCTCCGGCTCACTGGAGTGATGTAGTAGTGATAGCAACCGCACACACACACACACACACACACACACACACACACAGAGGGAGAAAAAAACCAAGGCACTTTCTTTCCCTCTATCAGCGTCTCGCATCAAACTCTTATTACAATAAAAACCCACTTCCAACTTTGCGAGGGGCTGGGGCATGAAGAGATGACCCTCTGTGACCCCCCCCTCGCCTTATCTCTGAGACAGAGAGAGAGAGAGAGAGAGAGAGAGAGAGAGAGAGAGATGGTGATTTCAACAGAAGCAGAGAAAGCGAGGCAGTAGAAATACATAATTTATCACCATATTATCAGAATATCCAGGAGGCCTAATAAAGGAGTGTGGACTTTTGTCTTATCATCGAGGGGGGGCTGGATGTGGGTGGCTGGGGCGGGGGGGTGGTGTGAGAGGGGGGTTATCAGCCCTCTGCAGATTGCAGGGTTTGAATTCTAATGGTAATAATCGCACGTCCGATGGTATATCTTCCCCCGGCCCTTATCGGCTCCATTATCTGCCCCTATCGGCCCAGACATCGGGGCAAATTAATGGAGCTCTTTCAGCCCTGGCTCTTTATCTGCGCCGCAGAGGACACCCCCGGAGGATGGGGAGTAGGCAAAATATGAAAATAGAGGGCGAATCGCAAACAGATAACGCAGGCCCAGTGTGTTTGGGGTGAGAAAAAAGGGAGAGAGAGAAAGAAAAAAGGGTAAATAAATAAAGAGGGCCCTGTAAATGACCTCTTTGTCCTCCCTGTAATAACCGTCTGACACTCAGCGCCGGGCCGGGCCTCACACGACCACTTACTCCGGTCCAGGACTGTGTAAATAACACACACACACACACACCTGTTCTGTAGTGCACACCGATATACATATCTTTCTCATTATATTTGACTGTA
This sequence comes from Hoplias malabaricus, assembly GCF_029633855.1. Taxonomy (NCBI): domain Eukaryota; kingdom Metazoa; phylum Chordata; class Actinopteri; order Characiformes; family Erythrinidae; genus Hoplias; species Hoplias malabaricus. Next base: position 44,837,678 of record NC_089805.1, read on the forward strand.
TTATACATTATATTTATTGTACTGTATTAATGTTTAAACACTGATTCCTCACACACACAACCATCTGCTACACTGATTTATATTTGCTTATGTAAACACACACACACATCATATATATATATATATACCTGTCCCAGCAGGTCCCCACAAGGTTCAGCGTTAAATGTAAAGTCAGAGAGGTGTGTTCAGGTTGGGATCAGGGGAAGAGTAAAAGAGTAAGGGGTCAAATTAAGGTTAAGGGTCGATGTAGGGTTTTACAAATGTATACAAGCCATAGTGTCCCCACAATGCATGGAAACAAACGTGTGTGTGTGTGACATACACAGGAATATAGGATATGTATTATATTTACATAGCACATATTAACACACGTCTATATGAACATTATTTCACACACACACACAGTACACATGCACTAATGTATTGTGTCTGTTATAGTTTTTTATCTCTTTAATATTAATATTTTTAATACTCATCTCGCCCCATGTTCAGACCGTTTTTACAGTTCTATGTCCTCTATGTTTAAGAAGCACGAGGAAGGAGTTAGAAGCTCGAGCCCGAGAAGGCAGCACGGAAACCCCACGTGCGCCACTCAGGAGACAGGTCGTCCACAGCTCTCCACGTGCACGAGAAGCATCGAGAAATAGCGACGGGTCCGCTCTAAGTCGTTTCAAACCGGGTCGCGCGACTGCTACAGCTAGTCGTAGCTCACGTGCATCTCCTCGGAGGCGTTTGCACCTTTATTCCTGCTTTCAGGACGGTTCCTTTTATCGCGCGTGCACGAGGATCCACGAGAGACCGCACGCAAAAAAAAAAAAAAAAGACCTGGCATCACGACTGCGGGGTGTAAACGGCTCGTGCAAAAAAAAAATAAAAATGAATGGATTAATTAATTAAAAAAAAAATTGAAAATAAAATAAAATCCCTCGCGCGTGAATTCCACAAAAACGAGCGCACAGCGAACACAAAGAGTTGTAGCTCACGCCAAACCAACGTCTGAGCCACGTGCGACTAAAATATCCTTCATAGTTCACACGCAGAACACCCCCGATCGCAGCGCGTTAACCCTGTGGTCATTTCTGAAGCATGCGCCACCGAATATAAACATTTAAAAACGTAGTTACGAAGATAATCGTGGACCGGTCAAGGCACAGGTGTCTTTTTCAGCACACGCACGAGCTTCAAACACCACAACTGTTCTGCCCGAACCACCCACCTGGCTACAATACTACAATAAATAAAAAATAATAAAACATATATACAAATAAAAGCGTGCGCATTGCTATAGAGTTTACAGAAGTATAGCAGCTTTATAAAACATTGCAAAACCCATAGACACCACTTATATTTTACAATGTGCCTCGAGGATAAACCCCTGCACCGCTCACACACAAACTTACAAACACAGCTCAGCTCCTGCTGCAACTGACTCTCCTTTTCATCTGCACAGATCTGTAGAGTAAATCACACGCTACAACCCACGTGCGGCACGATTTATTCCTGCAATGGCTGCACTGTACAGTTAACAACAGCGTATACAGTAAATAGTCTATAGTATGGAATAGAGACTGCTGTAGTATTAGTTTAATGCACTACAGAGTACACTCTACTGTAAATGTGACTGAACACACGAGTGTTAGCTCAGTACAGTGTACTGGGACTGGAACATAGTACACAGTGGAGTATGGGGTGCTGTAAATACGTTTACTAGGAAGACTAAGACACTGTAAATGAGTCTAACAGGTCTGTAGTATTCTGTATAGTACACACTACTGTAAATACAGTTTAGTTCATCATCGCTGTCCAAAGAAAAACAGCATCTACAAACTAGTAACAGTAGAGAGAATTCAATTTTGGAGCATTTCTATTGGTCGATTCGCTGTGAGACTTTCACGCAGTGTGAAGGACAGCTGCTGTGTTCAGATGAGGTAGAATGAGGATGCATATTTCTCTTTGGACAGAGACTGGTGTAATATCAGTTCAGTGAGTACAGAGCCTCTGTAGAGTATACTGAAGTGCACTGTAATATTAGTTCATTATACTATGGAGTGTACTGTAAGTGTTGTGTATTATAGAGTAGTTTAAATGTAATTTAGTACACAGCTGTGTACAGTGTAACAGTGTAATGGTATAATGTACGTTACTGTAGCTATAACGTAGTGTATTATTATAAACTCTATAGTGTACGTTTGAGTACAGAGGTGTGTAAGTGTGAGTCAGTGTCCTGTAGACTGTGCTGTAACTAATGTACAGATGAACTACAGTAAGACACAGTAAACTCCCAGTAAAGCGACTGTAGAGAAGAACGCAGCCCTGACCCAGGCACTGACCACACGCTCCTCTCTCTGAAAAATACAACAGCTTCTCAAACATGTTCAAAAGGTAAACTCACGTTTGAATTGTCGTGGTTTGCTCTGCTTTCTCCGGGACATCTCTCTCTCTGTCTCTGCCTGTGTCTCTCACTCTCTCTCTCTCTCTCTCTCACTCTCTCCTCCTCTGTCTGTGCCTCTTCCTCTGTTTCCGAATCCAGACTACGCAGCTCCTCGCTTCATCCAAAACACACACTCCTCCACACACACACACACACACACACAGACGGGCTGAGCGGGGTGTGTGTGTGAGCTGCACGTGTGTGTGTGTGAGGTAAGAGCCCAGGATCCAGCTGATTTCTCAGAGTGTGTGTGTGTGTGTGTGTGTCTTTCCTACTCTATGGTCTGTGGGTTTCGCACAGACAACCCCCCCCACCACCCCACCAACACACACACACACACCCTCCACCCGCCCCTTGTCTCTCTCTCTCTCTCTCTCTCTCTCTCTGTCTTACTCTCTCCCTGCTGTGTGTGTGTGTGTGTGTGTGTGTGTGCACCAGAAACATGGGAACCAAAACCTGATTAAACACTCACACGGTAGGGACTTCTCCTTCAAAGTTAGGTTTGGGTTTGGAACTAGAGTTAGACACTGATGCTGAACTGGATATACACACTTTCACATAATGAATGAATGAATGAATTAATTAATTAGATTCAGGTTTAAGCTTTTGGAATAGGATAATAGGTTTTGAGATTAGGGCTAGGGTTAGGATTAGGTTTGAAGTCAGGTTTAGGGTTAGGTTTGAGATTAGAGTCAGGGTTAAGTTTTAGATCAGAGTCAGGGTTAAGTTTTAGATAAGAGTCAGGGTTAAGTTTTAGATCAGAGTCAGGGTTGGGTTTGAGATTAGCATTAGGTTTTAGATAAGAGTCAGGGTTAAGTTTTAGATTAGAGTCCATGTTTGGTTTTAGATTAGAGTCAGGGTTAGGTTTTAGATAAGAGTCAGGGTTAAGTTTTAGACCAGAGTCAGGGTTGGGTTTGAGATTAGCATTAGGTTTTAGATAAGAGTCAGGGTTAAGTTTTAGATTAGAGTCCATGTTTGGTTTTAGATTAGAGTCAGGGTTAGGTTTTAGATAAGAGTCAGGGTTAAGTTTTAGATCAGAGTCAGGGTTAAGTTTTAGATAAGAGTCAGGGTTAAGTTTTAGATCAGAGTCAGGGTTGGGTTTGAGATTAGCATTAGGTTTTAGATAAGAGTCAGGGTTAAGTTTTAGATTAGAGTCCATGTTTGGTTTTAGATTAGAGTCAGGGTTAGGTTTTAGATTAGCGTTAGGTTGTAGATTAGAGTCAGGGTTAGGTTTTAGATTAGCGTTAGGTTGTAGATTAGAGTCAGGGTTAGGTTTTAGATTAGCGTTAGGTTAAGGATTAGAGTCAGGGTTAAGTTTTAGATAAGTGTTAGGTTGTAGATTAGAGTCAGGGTTAGGTTTTAGATTAGAGTTAGGGTTCAGAGATTGATTAGAGGTTCCTGATCTCCAAGGTTGTGATATTAGCGTTCGCAGCGTTTAATGACACACAGCTGAATTTAATCTGATGAATGGCTGAATAAACACTCTAATCTGTGGATGCCACCTGAGAAAATAGGTGCAGTTTGGTATCCATTAAAACTGAAACATGATAACACCTGGAATATCTCATAATAGAGCACCCAGTTTACCAGTAACATTTTACTGTCGGCGCTGAGCAGAACTACAGAACACGCCTCACAAATTCACTACAGGGACTACATTTCCCACAATGCCCCAGTGCAGCATCTTACCAAAAATCTGAGCAGAACGTTTTAGTTTGAGTGTTTATTTTTAACTGAGTAATGGATGTTTCTAAATATTTAAAGGAAAGACAGCTACACAACAGACAGGTAACTATTGCTCACAGCTTTATATTTTGGTTATAACCCGTTCAAACTCGTTAATCTACCACAAATACATTTTACACTACTAAAGCAGACATTCTCCCTTTTCCCTGCCCACAGAAATCAGAGGGAAGAGCAGGCAACACCCAATAGAACTGCAGCCAAGAGGGTCATTTAAAGACTGTCCGTTATGAAGCGTTCAGATCCGACAAAGTGATGTTAAACTAGAAGCAGCAGAAGGTCAGTTACAGTCCTCTCATGTTTCCACTGAAGCCCATGTGTAGGTCAGAGGAGTACAGAGGGCACAGTTTCGGCGGAGTGTGCCAATCAGAGGCGATTTCAATTGTTTATTTTTATTTGTTCTGGAAAGTGCACATAAACAGAATGAATG